>NC_084999.1:25600651-25623151 GCF_963854185.1 Sardina pilchardus
TCTCAATAAGAGGATATCACTATGGGAACAATCACAGAGTGATATACATCACAATCACAGGATATCACTATGGGAACAATCACTGTGATATTACATCACAATCAGAGGATATCACTATGGGAACAATCACAGAGTAATATTCCATCACAATCAGAGGATATCACAGTGATGTCTTTATTTACTGTAATAATCTGCTCGGTGTGTTGACTTGACTTACAGGCATACATCTCTCTCACACACCAGGGGCTCCCAGAGATAAACAAGCACACACACACACACACACACACACACACACACACACTCATCTCTGTCTCACATCAGGGCCTCATAGATGTGACCACTGACTCAACATCACAAAGACTGTCTGAAGTGAAGTGACTTCTCCTTATCACGGCGGTCATCTGACACCTCGCTGCCCCTCCCTCGGTGGCGTCGCACGGCTCGGCGGCCCGGTGATTGATGGTCCGGTCATGACCTTCACTCTGACCTACGACCTCCCCGAGGGCGCCCGCCCTCTGACTCAAGGCCCGTAGGCACTGAGACTGATCTGGTGTCAGTTACCCCCCTCCTCCTCCTCCCCACCCTGACACACCCTCCTGTTGTGGGCTGTAAAGTTAAACCAGCACAACAGACTCCAGGATGTTCAAAGAGCGCACTTAACGCGCTTCATGAGCTCTCTTCACGGCCTCTAATGGTCCACTGACCGCATGATTAATGACCGAGCGGGTGACCTGTGGCGTGGAGAACTGTCCCTGTCCCGTTGTAGTCAGTCTGCACCACAACCCCCAGCCTTCATCAACATATGCTAATGTGGAGAGGTTTTCACCAAACCAAATGCAGAGACCGTTTTCTACAGTGGGACTGAATGGAAGATAGTGAAAACATATTTACCCATAAACATCACAAACAGAAACATACTCTAAGCATTGCGCTAAACAGAAATTCCTGGTCGCCCCTCGTGAGGCTATCGCACTTTTGAAGCAGTGTTGCATCCAAGCATCAGATGGTGTATAGCGTAGGGTGACCAGACGTCCCCGTGTTTGGTTACCTGCCCCCGGGAAAATCCCCCCCAAAAATTCCCCGCTTTTTGAAGATAAAACTTGTACCGGTATGTGTTTTGATCAGATTGATAGTCAAACTGAAAATGTCCCAATTTTTTCCACTTTTTTGGGGATTATTTCCCCTGTTTGGGTGCCGGACGTCTGGTCACCTTAGTGTAGCGTGAGAACCGGAATCATGAGCTGTGTGCTGAACCCCTGCGATTCACTCCATTCACAGTATGAGCAGCAGCTGAATACCGCCATTGAAAAAATCGCAGTGTCTGTCCATCTTTAGACTGTAAGTGATTTTTAAACTGACCCCAGACAGTTTCAGCTCTCTTGTGAGTAGGCTATGCTGTATCTTCCATAAGGCTGTAAGCGATTTCAAACTGACCCCAGATCAGGGTTTTGGCTCTATTACGCTCATTTAATCGTGAGGCGACATCACTCACACCCTCCAGCAGCTGCAGATGCATTTACTCCTCAGCTCAGGCCATGCCTGTAACGGGCTCGTTAAACACGCCCGCCACCGGCCATTCTCATGCACTCCTCACACACGCCTGCCTCACACTGATGTGTGTGTTTGTGTGTGTGTGTGTGTGTGTCAGTGTGTGTGTGTGTGTGTGTGTGTGTGTGTGTGAATGGGGTGGGGGGGCTGTTCTCATGCACTCCTCACACACGCCTGTCTCAGACTGATGTGTGTGTGTGTGTGTGTGTGTGTGTGTTGTAGGGGCTGTTCTCATCCACTTCTCACACACAACTCTGACAGCTCGCTTTTATAGGCCACCACTGGATGTTTGGGTCCATATCACGTTCATCTTTAACATTCTCCTAAAGCCTGAGCCCCTTAACCACTATCCCCCCCCCCACCCCAAATACACACACACACACACACGCACGCACACACACATCAGCTGTTTTTTCACTCCTAGTCACTCGTTATCTGCTCAGTGCGAGCATTTCACGTTTATAGCGACCATATGGCGGTGCTGGGCTATAATGATGTGAACTACCTCTCCAGGACTGCACAAAGACTGCTGCTTTAAAGAGCTGGGTGCCCCATGCCCTGCTGCATATTAGATTAGAGTTATTTATTTCACTTCAGCTTATTTTCAAGAGAGCGGGAGAGAGAGGGAGGAATGGAGAGAGGGAGGAATGGAGAGAGGGAGAGATGGACAGAGAGAGAGAAATGGAGAGAGGGGGAAATGGAGAGAGGGAGAAATGGAGAAATGGAGAGAGGGGGAAATGGAGAGAGGGAGATAAAGTTTGGCTTTGGTGAATGGGTTTCATAGAGTTCTGGAGGGAGCTGGAAGAATATTACCCTCTTCTGGTTAACCCCAATTTCCCCATTCTTCTGCATTCAATTAAAAGCAACTGTGAGACACACAAACATGCTAGCGGGCGCGCACACACACACACACACACACACACACACACACACACACACACACACACACACACACACACACACACACACATAAACACACACACACACACACACACACACACACACACACACACACACACACACACAACTGTGCAACTGTGAGACACACAAACATGCTAGCGGGCGCACACACACACACACACACACACACACACACACACACACATACACACACATATCCAGATACTCTAAGCACTTCCATCGTACATCGACTCAAGTCCATGTGTGCTTTTGTGAAGCATTTCATCACCCAGCTTAGCAGAAATCACACACACAAACACATACAAACGCACACAAACACACACTCAAACACACTCTCTCTCTCACACACACACACACACACACACACACACACACACACACACACGTGAAGGCTGTACATTGGTGTTTAACAACTTGGCCTGGATAGACGGCTGTGGAAAGGAGAAGAAGGGAGAGAGAAAGGTAGGAAGGGTAGGAGAGAGGGAGATAAAGAGAACAAGGGAGGTGAGAGAGTGGAAGAAGGGAGTGAAAGAGAAGGAGAAAAGGGAGGGAGGGGAGAGGGAGGAAGAAGGGAGTGAAAGAGAGGGAGAAGAGAGAGGGAGAGAGGGAGGAATACAGTTTCAGGAAGGCCTTGTGTGTGTGTGTGTGTGTGTGTGTGTGTGTGTGTGTGTGTGTGTGTGTGTGCTCCCTGGGGGCAGTGCTGGAGAGAGAGGACACTCAGGGCCCTGACAATAGGCCCCTCTCCACCAGCTCCCCTTACATGAGGCGCCCAACCACAGGAAGCGCACCCAACATGGGGGGGGGGGGGTGGACTTCACACAGATACATCTGTGTGTGCGTGTGTGTGTGTGTGTGACTGTGTGTGTGTGTGTGTGTGTGTGTGTGTGTGTGTCTTTGGTGTTAGCATTTGTGCAATGTGTAAGACATGTGCATGTAATGTCTAGAGAGTAGCGATGAACACACAGTGTGTCCACATATTTGAGGGTCCTTATGGCTACGCTGTACAGCATGCTGGTGCATTGGTATGCATGTGTGCAATACACATTGTATACATTGTGTGTGTGATATAAATGCATTAATGTGTGTGCGTATGCATGCGTGTGTGTGTGTGTGTGTGTGTGTGTGTGTGTGTGTGTGTGTGTGTGTGTGTGTGTGTGTAAATCCAGGGATTGATGACCTCCGGCTTTACTCTCTGATTACCAATCCCACTGACACCTGAGAGGAAGAGAGCACAAAGGTCAAGGGTCACAAGGGCTTCATCCTCCAAGTGTGTGTGTGTGTGTGTGTGTGTGTGTGTGTGTGTGTGTGTGCACGCACGCCCGTCTGAGTTTCTGAGAAGTTCATGTCTAAACAGCTCTAACTTCAGTCAGCATTTTCACCTATCATCTAAACTAATCATCTTAATCTTATAAGGGTCTCTCATGTGCAGGGAGCACATGCACAGTAATAGTAAGTTAATGGTCCGTGATAAGGTGTTCCTGCAGAAAGCATTTTCTTGTGTAAACATACTTAAATCAGAGACAAATTATGCAAATGTTACTTATCTTACTGCAGTTTGCATGCATCTGCCATTTCCGGCTGTCCTACTGTTGTACTTTGTTGGCTGTGGCAGTGTGTATGCGTGTGTGTGTGTGTGTGTGAGTGTGTGTGTGTGTGTGAGAGTGGGAGAGAGAAGCGTGGCTTTGGATAGATCTGGTCCCTGTCCACCACTCTACAGTGACTGACAGTTCAGTGTGATACAGTATGTGTGCATTGGAGAAACACACACACACACACACACACACACACACACACTGTGAGTGGTCACTATGGGAGCAGCTCTGTGGTGGTGCTTTGCATAATCCGGGCTAATCAAATTGATATGGCTGCAGGGGGAGTCCTGAGATGCGGCGGGGGACCTCATCAGGCTGTGATGTCACCGTCCTGCTGCCCAGTCGGTGTGGGGCTTACCTTTAAGGGCTCTCCAATGGGCCAGCACATCAAACACCAGGGTCCACAGCTGCAGTCATCGCCTCGCGCTGCTGGGGGCAGCTCTCTGTGTGTGTGTGTGTGTGTGTGTGTGTGTGTGTGTGTGTGTGTGTGTGTGTGTGTGTGTGTGTGTGTGTGTGTGTGTGTGTGTGTGTGTGTGTGTGTGTGTGACTCTTTGTGTGTGTGTGTGTGTGTGTGTTTGTGTGTGTGTGACTCTTTGTGTGTGTGTGTGTGTGTGTGAGTGTGTGTGTGTGTGTGTGTGTGTTCTTCATGGTGTGTGGCAGGGATATGCAAAAAGCTCCTGGCATTTCCAAAGATAGCTGGACTGACATTTCTATTGACTTTGATGTCAATAATCCGTCACAAGTTCCTCAGAGCCAACTGATATAGTGTGTGTGTTTGTGTGCGCATGTGCATGTGTGTTTTTTTTGTGTGTGCCTGTATGTGTGTGTGTGTGTGTGTGTGTGTGTGTGTGTGTGTGTGTGTGTGTGTGTGTGTGTGTGTGTGTGTGTGTGTGTGTGTGTGTGTGTGTGCTAAAGGTTCTCAGAGAAATGGTATGGAGTTAAATAAATATCAAGGTTAGAACTCTGGCCTGTCAAGGAGAATACTCAATGACTTCCTACAGTCCTGCTGGGTGCTGTGCCAGCCACACACACACACACACACACACACACACACACACACACACACACACAGAGAGAGAAAGAGAGAGAGAGAGAGACAGACAGACAGACAGAGAGAAAGAGAGAGAGAGAGAGAGAGACAGACAGACAGACAGACAGACAGACAGACACACACAAACAGACAGACAGACAGACAGACAGACACACACACACACACACACACACACACACACACACACACACACACACACACACACACACACACACACACAGACACACACACACAAAAACACACACACGGTCCTGAACACACAAAGAAATATTTTAAGCTGTATAATATGTAACATAATATTAAATCTGCCAACAAGATATTTTCACAGAAATTATAAATATATTCAAAATCAGTCATGAGTTTTATGCGCTTCCTGGAAAGCTTCCTCAAGGAATTATTTTCTTATGTTCTATATCATAAAAGTTATTTTCCTATATTCTATATTATAAAAGTTATTTTATGCACTTTAGGACAAGGTCTGATATATGCATGCACTTTCATACTTGTATTGTAGCACAGAATGGATGGTCAGACTATTAATTTTTTTTTTTTCTCCAAATATGTTCACTATGTTTTTTTGGATTGTCATGGAGAGCTATGGCACTAAATCAATCTAGGCACTAGGTACTAAAATTGTTCACTTTATGGAATTGGAAGTTCACAATCTGCAGATTTAAGCATTACCTTTTCTATATTAAATTGCTTGATTAGAAAAATGCATTTCATGTTACTGAGATGCACTTGACTGTAAGATTAGCTGCAGGGGCATGTTTGTGCATGTGTGCTGCAGTATGCACTCTCCACGTCTGCTAAGACCAAACTAACTGCTGTACGGGCTGAACATGCCATTCTGCGCTCTACTAAGACCAAACTAACTGCTGTAGGGGCTGAACATGCCATTCTGCGCTCTACTAAGACCAAACTAACTGCTGTAGGGGCTGAACATGCCATTCTGCGCTCTACTAAGACCAAACTAACTGCTGTAGGGGCTGAACATGCCATTCTGTGCTCCACTTCCTGGAGGAAGAGGAAACACTTTGAAACCGTTCAAGAACCCCAAACCATACATATCCTGGCTTTACCAACCAAACAAGCAAAGGAAGTGACATCAGAGGCGATGTCCAGAGGCCTCTGGTTGTTGTGGCGACCTCTGAGCCCTGTGATTGGATCAGATGCTGGGTTTGTGTAGAGGGCACAGAGGTTGATGGGGAAAGCAGACGGTCTGCACTGCAGGTAGTGACCGTGGGAGTACGAGAGCGAGGAGAGACAGGAAGAGTGGTCATAACACAGGACAAACATACAGGGTCTGGCTGTCTCACACCTTACAGTCACTATATGTGGTCAAGCGACATACGTAAATGACTAACTGCCTAACAAATACTTCTCCACTTCAGTTTGCAGTACATGTGAGGCTGGGTGCGACATCATACACATACAAGTAGGATATAGTATACTGACAACATTCCCAAATAGTCATCCACATACAGCTAGGGTATAGTATACTGTCTGACACCATTCCCAAATAGTCATCCACATGCAGATAGGGTATAGTATACTGTCTGACACCATTCCCAAATAGTCATCCACATGCAGATAGGGTATAGTATACTGTCTGACACCATTCACAAATAGTCATCCACATGCAGATAGGGTATAGTATACTGACACCATTCCCAAATAGTCATCCACTTGCAGATAGGGTATACGTATACTGACACCATTCCCAAATAGTCAGGTGTTGGTGAGCTCTAATTCTGTGGACTGTATTTCTGGCTATTGTAGCTCTAACCTATCCAGCTCCAGCTGGGTTTATCCAGATAATCCAGTGAATATCTTCACTCAAGTCGCATAAGCCCCAATATGAAAATATATGCGCACTTGTCATGTGTAATGTGTAACCCAAGAAGACCCTTCACAGTAGCCGACATCTCCGTGTGCTTCTGCTTTGCATACAGTCGCAGAACAAAGCTGCCACCACGGGCTGCTGTTTAGGCCCCAGCTGCCCCTCATCCTCTCTAAGAGGGCTCAGGCAGTCGTGGAAAACCCAGACAAATCCCTAGGGATCCGCCTCAGCCCTGTGCCGTTTGGCTTTTGAAAAGCCCCGGCGCCTTTCCCCGGCTTCCCCTCGGAGCGCCGCGCCGCAGAGCGCCACCCAGGACTTAGAGCGCGCGGGCGGGCGAGCGAGCGGGCGGGTGTGCGAGCGAGCGAGCTGGGGCCACCGGCCCTTTCATCCGCTAATCCTGCCGAGGGGAGCACAAAGGCTGCCCCGCCACCGCCGCCACTTCCTGACCACGGCGGAGCGCAGCGCGGCGCGCCTTTTAATGATAACATCCTCTGGCATACGCTTTTCTTTTCTTTTTTCTTTTCTTTTTTTTTTAATAAGCCTGATTTCATGTTGCTCTAATGTGAAGGGAGAAGGTATGCAGAAATATGCTGCTCATACTGTATCTATGCATGTCTCTCAATTTCTTTCCCTCTTCCTCTCCCACACACACACACACACACACACACACAGAGAGCGAGAAGGAGAGACAGAGAGAGAGAGAGAGAGAGAGAGAGAGAGAGGTTGCTTTGTATGGACCTTGATTGTTGATCAGAGGCATTACTCAGGTGAAAAGGAGACAAACCTGGCGGACACACACATACACACACACACACACACACACACACACACACACACACACACACACACACACACAGAGACTGACTGATGGGCTGTGTAGATACCCGTGTGCGTTGGACAGCTCTGACACTAATGAGAGGTTCTTTGTCTTTAAAATGACTAGAAACAGTATCCTGTCCTGTCCATGGCCCCTCCTCCTCCCCTCCTCTCTCTTCCTGTCTGCACCTCGGCTGGGGCGGGTGGGGGTACTGGGTGGGGGTAATGGGTGGGGGTAATGGGGGCCCATGCGTAGTCTTTTCTTCTCCCTTACACTCAGTCTTGTTCCCATGCAGTGCTAATAAGAGAGTGCTCCACCTGTGCTGCTCCATCTCCTCTCCTCTCCTCCATCAGTGTGGCTGCATGTGGCTGGTGCTGCTCCTCCTGCACGCCTTCATTAGTGGCCCAGCTGTGTTTACTGTCTCCGAGGGCTTCCTCTGATGCTGTGGACACACACACACACACACACACACACACACACACACACACTTTTAATACTACTCCACATGAGTGTGTGTCCTCAGCTAGTCCCACTGTGTTTTTTTTTTTTTATTACAAATGGCCGATTTTTTTTAACTGCTGGTAGCCTTAGTGAACTGATGACCTTTTGGACTCATCAGAAGCGGTGACCTCCGGACTTCCTGTATCTCTGTAGAGGGTGGAGCTGTTTGGGGCTCTTCCCGACTGAAACGGAATGCCTGTAGGCTTCTAGAGCTGTCACTCACAGAACTGCTTAATAATCCCCTGGTGACAGTAGCGACGGTGTGCTTATGTGTGTGTGTGTGTGTGTGTGTGTGTGTGTGTGTGTGTGTGTGCATCTACAGTATATGCATTTGTATTTACACCCTCTCCCTCTCTCTCTGTCATATTCTTCTTTTTCTCTGTGTATGTGAGTTTTCTCCTTGCGTGAGTCCTTGTGCAGATGTGTGTGGTTGCACTTTCGGTGTTCATGTTATGGCTGGTGTGTGTGTGTGTGTGTGTGTGCGTTAGTGTGATGGTGTGCGCCTACAGCTCATGTGTGTTTGTGTGTGCTAGCCCACCCCTCCATAGTTCCTCTAATAAGGCCTCTGTCTCAGCAGATTACGTGTAAAGGTGCTTTTCCTCATGGTCACTTCTTCTCCACTGACTAGACAGATGAACAGACAGACACACTGAACCAGGAAGAAAGACAGACAGGTAGAGCCAGACAGACAGACCAGTAAAACCAGGCAGATAGAGAGACACGTAAAACCAGGCAGAGAGACAGATAGCTAGATCTAGCCAGACAGACAGACAGAACCAGGATGAAAGACAGACAGCTAGAACCAGGCAGAGAGACAGATAGAACCAGCCAGAGAGACAGGTGGAACCCCATGAGTGCCGCCCTACCCATCACAGCTACCCCCCTGCCTCGGCAATTACAGGAGCTCAAGGGCCTCTTTAATGCCCCCTACTAGAGTGGAACAGCAGGGTGTGTGTGTGTGTGTGTGTGTGTGTGTGTGTGTGTGTGTGTGTGTGTGTGTGTGTGTGTGTGTGTGAACAGCTGTCAGCATCAGGTTACAGGACATGATTAAAGCGCAGTGGAGTCTGTGGCATCCCCACTCCCACCCATAACTCTCCACCGGAACTGACCGGGACAAGTGTGTGTGTGTATGTGTGTGTGTGTGTGTGTGTGTGTGTGTGTGTGTGTGTGTGTCTGTGGTCTCAGCTTGATGTGTGAATATAGGAGGAGCTGGTACAGGAGAGCCAAATGGTGGCCTTGTCTTTCTCTACCTCTCTTTCCCACTATATGATACAAAGGCTTTCAAATCATTTGTGCGTGCGTGCGTGCGTGCGTGCGTGCGTGCGTGGGTGCGTGCGTGCGTGTGTGTGCGTGCGTGTGCGTGTGTGTGTGTGTGTGTGAGAGAGAGAGAGATTCAGAGATAGAGAGAGAGTTGAAGTGGTCTGCACGACGGTCCACACCCCACACTGCCTTGAGAGTAGCTTTCCTCCAGTAGCCTCTGCTGCCCAGTAGCTAGTGCTGCCCAGTAGCCCCTGTTGCCCAGTAGTCAGAGTCAGTGCTGCCCAGTAGCCCCTATTGCCCAGTAGTCAGAGTCAGTGCTGCCCAGTAGCCCCTGTTGCCCAGTAGTCAGAGTCAGTGCTGCCCAGTAGCCCCTATTGCCCAGTAGTCAGAGTCAGTGCTGCCCAGTAGCCCCTATTGCCCAGTAGTCAGAGTCAGTGTTGCCCAGTAGCCCCTATTGCCCAGTAGTCAGAGTCAGTGCTGCCCAGTAGCCCCTGTTGCCCAGTAGTCAGAGTCAGTGCTGCCCAGTAGCCCCTGTTGCCCAGTAGTCAGAGTCAGTGCTGCCCAGTAGCCCCTGTTGCCCAGTAGTCAGAGTCAGTGTTGCCCAGTAGCCCCTGTTGCCCAGTAGTCAGAGTCAGTGTTGCCCAGTAGCCCCTATTGCCCAGTAGTCAGAGTCAGTGCTGCCCAGTAGTCAGAGTCAGTGCTGCCCAGTAGTCAGTGCTGCCCAGTAGCCCCTATTGCCCAGTAGTCAGAGTCAGTGTTGCCCAGTAGTCAGTGCTGCCCAGTAGTCAGTGCTGCCCAGTAGTCAGAGTCAGTGTTGCCCAGTAGTCAGTGCTGCCCAGTAGTCAGTGCTGCCCAGTAGCCCCTATTGCCCAGTAGTCAGAGTCAGTGTTGCCCAGTGGTCAGTGCTGCCCAGTAGTCAGTGCTGCCCAGTAGCCCCTATTGCCCAGTAGTCAGAGTCAGTGTTGCCCAGTAGTCAGTGCTGCCCAGTAGCCCCTATTGCCCAGTAGTCAGAGTCAGTGTTGCCCAGTAGTCAGTGCTGCCCAGTAGCCCCTATTGCCCAGTAGTCAGAGTCAGTGTTGCCCAGTAGTCAGTGCTGCCCAGTAGCCCCTATTGCCCAGTAGTCAGAGTCAGTGTTGCCCAGTAGTCAGTGCTGCCCAGTGCCAGTGCTGGCGGCCGGCTGCACACCCAGACTGGGCCTCTCAGACGTGCTCTAGTGAAAAGCCCCTGAGTACACTGGCCCTGCTCAGTCTCCAGTGTGTTTACCCATGCAATTAATAATATGGCCTGGAATGGACCGCTGTGTGCAGGTGTGTGAGTGAGTGAGTGTGTGTAGGCATAAGAGGGAGAGAGAGAGAGAGAGAGAGTGTGTGTGTCAGAGAGAGAGAGAGAGAGAGAGGGAGAGAGAGAGAGAGAGAGAGAGAGAGTCTGTGTGTGTACGTGGCTCTGTATGATAAATAAACAGACTCTTAGTTCTACATGGCTGATAAGTTGATCTTTGGATTAGAGTGATGACTCAAAAGTCAGACTTGTGCCTCCGTGTTTGGGGAACGTTGGCGCGTGTTGATGTGAGCACTGGGCTGGAAACAGATGTCCGTGCCAGACACACACACACACACACACACACACAAATATGACATACAGTAGAGCATGAAAAACATTCTCTCTGAAGCTATAATTCTGTGGTGTGAAGGAGAGGCTGCTGAGTGTGTGTGTGTGTGTGTGTGTGTGTGTGTGTGTGTGTGTGTGTGTCTCTCTCTCTCTCTCTCTCTCTCTCTGTGTGTGTGTGTGTGTGTGTATAATATCCTCTGTTATTGGACCACTTTGAAGGCCTTTAGCTTAAGTCCAAATAAATACTCCTGTACAAGAAACACAAACACAATCCTGAATAAACTGTGTAAAAACACACACACACACACACGTTTAATAAAGTAAAGTAGGTTTGGATGTTTTCGCATGCCTACGATTTTATTCCACGTATAATATAAGCATCTGCTGCACATTTCCTGAAGTCTCTCCAAATGAAAAATGACATGAAAAAACAAGACGGAGAGGGGGACCAGAGAGAGCCAGACAGCACAGCCTCTGAGGGCCGTCTGGAGTCTGTGTGCGTGCTTAAATGGCCAATACAGTATCTTTGAGCCGCCACTCGTCTGTGCAGACAATTTCACCGCCAGAGAAACCACGGAGTGAAGGGAACCAGGAAGGCCCAAACAGCGCGCCGCTACTACTATACAGACCAGAAGACGCGAATACATTACTGACACACACAGACATGTGAGAGGCAAGGGCAAAAAGACATGCAGCTGGAGAAGGAGAAAATGATAAAAAAATTCAGAAGGAAGGACAGGGTTTTTTTTCCGTATTCCTCTTTCGTATGCACATGCTGAGTGACAGGCGCTCCGAAACGCACCTGACTTGACTAACCAAGGAGACGTCCCCCACCCTCAACGCCTCTCCTTAACGCTTCTCCTCGGGAGCGTCGTCAGTGGGACAGTATGAGAGAGTGAAGTGTCCTTGGTGAGCACTCTCCCTCTCTGACTCTCTCATCTCCCTCTTTCTTGCTCTCTTTCTCCCTCACTCTTACTCCCTCTCTCTCTCTCTCTCTCTCTCCCTCTCTTTCTTGAGAAGTGTCTGCCTGATAACTGATGTCCCCAGCACTGCCGTCATTCTCCCAACAAATACCTGACAGACAAATAAACAAGCACTGGAGAATAGCGAAAGCCATTTCATTCATTTCATAATCGTTTGGGATATTATCTTGAACAAAGCTTAATTATGTGTATTTGGCTTTTCTAAAGGAAACCACCATGAACTAACAAGGTCTAACTGCCCTTTTGAGAACAATGTGATAGACAATTCGCAATCAAATAACCACACACCTTTCTATGACATTTGATTTTATTATATTTCTATATTTATATTGATATGATTCTATATTTTTGTAAAATCAATGTATTGCTATTATCCCCACAAATCATACGGTTCTATATTGTGCAATATTTTGGTGGAAGTGGACATGTTTGTTAGACATTGTGTCCAATTCTTGGTTGACACACTCTCTGTGGGAATGTGATCCTATGAGGTGACTACCTGTACTGTCCAAGCGACGAGGTGACCACTGTACTGTCCATGCTCAAAAGTACATGGTTTGTGATATTGTCCCTCCTGTGATCCCTCTGTCACAGCCCACAGTCCTGTCCTCTCCTGCGGAACACCCATCTCTCTGCGGTTCCAGACCCACCCTTGACCCTGCAGAACACCCACCCTTGACCCTGCAGAACACCCATCTCTCTGCGGTTCCAGACCCACCCTTGACACTGCAGAACACCCATCTCTCTGCGGTTCCAGACCCACCCTTGACCCTGCAGAACACCCATCTCTCTGCGGTTCCAGACCCACCCTTGACCCTGCAGAACACCCATCTCTCTGCGCTTCCAGACCCACCCTTGACCCTGCAGAACACCCATCTCTCTGCGGTTCCAGACCCACCCTTGACCCCTGCGGGCCGTCCTCCTGGCTTTCTCACGGCCCTGCCTCTCTCTCTCACGCAGCGCTGCTCTCCCCAGCCACGGCCAGGGTCCAGCTCCAGTGGGTTTTTAACGGGCCTGTCTGTGCCATGCGCTCCTGGCTCCCCTCAGCCGTCCAGGGCTGCGGTCCAGGCCCATCTGGGAAAGCGCTCAAGTCTGCCTCCATCCATCCCCACACGGATGAGGCACTGCTGCCATGCACGAGCACTGTCTGCCGCCACTGCTACTGTGTGGAGGGGCACCGCCACCATGACACCATGGCCTGGCTCCATCACTCCACTCTTTAGTCTGTCTTCTATCTATACACACTTCAGTCTTCATCTAGACAGCAAATGCAAATGGCTAGATGGCTTTTGGTTTCTGGAGAAGAAACTCTGCCTCCACACATGGTCAAATGGCTAGATGATTTGTTTCTGGAGAAGAGACGCCACACATGGTCCTCTTTTCCATGTTTTCTCTTCTTTTCTTCTCCATTCTTTCATAGTGATGCTTTGTTTGTTTATTTTTCCTCCTCTTAAACCCCCAACTCCAGTGCCATCCTCTCCCTCTAGCTCTCCCTCAGCCTGGCTGTGTGTGGGTGTGTGTGTGTGTGTGTGTGTGTGTGTGTGTGTGTGTGTGTGTGTGTGGGGGAGACTGTGGGGGTGTCGAGGGGAGGATGTTGTTGTAGCACTCAGTGCTGTGTCCGATGATAGCTGACTTCCACCACTGTAATTAGACGATGAAATGTGTGCAGCACAAGCTTTTTTTCTCCCTGTTTTTTTTTTCTTTTCCTGCAACTTTCTGCTGCTCGCTGGGGGAAGGAAACAGACCTGTTTTTGTTTCTTCTACGAACGCCCCAGTGTCTGAATCAAAGGAAATGGCTGGGTTTCTTCTGCAATTTCCGATCTCCCTGTTGAGAAACTGCATCTCCCTTTCTACACCCCCCCCCCCCCCCCCCCAACACACACACACACACACACACACACACACACACACACACACACACACACTGTCCCCCCCACAACTCTCCTCATTTTACCAGTGGTATCCATGTCAGCACCTCTCTTTAGTGAGAGCCTATTCCAGAGCACGGCGGTGGGGCGGGCGGGGGCTGGATGACGGGCGCAGCGGAGGTCATTATCTCTTTGTGCTGCCCGCTGCCCGCAGAGAAGCCCGCGGCGACCGCGCCGCCGGCCGATGCCCATTAGCGAGCCGCCCCGCCATCGCCCCCGGCGACCCGAGAACATAAACACGAGGGTGTCCTCTTAGATGCCGTCTGTGAGCGATCACTCCAGAGACCTCCTGGGCCTCACGGGCCTCCAATGGGATTCAGGGACATACAGGATGCGCTCAGCTCACACTAATGAAGCTGAAGTGAAATACTGATTCCACAACTGCACAGAAAACCAGGATTACACACACTGACTCTGATTCCACAACTGCACAGAAAATCAGACTTACACACACTGACTCTGATTCCACAACTGCACAGACACTCATACTTACACACACTGACTCTGATTCCACAACTGCACAGAAAATCAGACTTACACACACTGACTCTGATTCCACAACTGCACAGACACTCATACTTACACACACTGACTCTGATTCCACAACTGCACAGAAAATCAGACTCACACACACACTGACTCTGATTCCACAACTGCACAGAAAATCATACTTACACACACTGACTCTGATTCCACAACTGCACAGAAAATCAGACTTACACACACTGACTCTGATTCCACAACTGCACGGAAAATCAGACTTACACATACTGACTCTGATTCCACAACTGCACGGAAAATCAGACTTACACACACTGACTCTGATTCCACAACTGCACGGAAAATCATACTTACACACACTGACTCTGATTCCACAACTGCACGGAAAATCATACTTACACACACTGACTCTGATTCCATAACTGCACAGAAAATCATACTTACACAAACTGACTCTGATTCCACAACTGCACAGAAAACCAGACTTACACACACTGACTCTGATTCCACAACTGCACAGAAAACCAGACTTACACACACTGACTCTGATTCCACAACTGCACAGAAAACCATACTTACACACACTGACTCTGATTCCACAACTGCACAGAAAATCATACTTACACACACTGACTCTGATTCCACAACTGCACAGAAAATCATACTTACACACACTGACTCTGATTCCAAAGCTGTGTACAATTCGACTTACACACACTGACTGATTCCAAAGCTGTGCACAATTCCATACTTACAGTACACACACTGACTGATTCCAAAGCTGTGTACAAAACAATACTTACTGTACACCTATTGACTCTGATTCCAAAGCTATGTAGAGAACTGGACTAAACTAAACTACTGTAGACTAAACTAAACTAGACTACAAAGAGTGGTGCGCATACTGTAGATCAATCCAGCATCTGTTTACTCTTTGGTTGTATGCTAACGAGCATATCAACAGGTACATTTCTTTAAGCAGCAAAATTTATACTTGTGAGGGGTTGGTTGGGTGTCATGGTTTTAATAACTGGGTGGCTCAGTCCAGAGCCATAGAACGAGAGAGTTGGGACACTCTTTGATGTCGCCGCCACACGATCAAAAGTGCCAAAAAAACTGCGCTGAATGGCTGAATTGCAGGAGGGTGGGATGTACTTCTGGACACTAGACTGGAGGGTGTAATCAATTAACTCATTGACTACTGACCAAGAGATTGGCTGTTAATGATTCCAAAACTCCCATAACGTGGAAGTAGCCTGGGAAAAACGCTGCCATTTTTTTCCCATGGAGGTCTATGGGAGTGTCGTCACTGCTCTGGCTTAGTCCAGGAAATGGGAGTGCCTGGGATTGGTCACTCAACCACCTAATCCTCACAACTGCCTGAAATCCAAAGACAAATTAAGTACAATAAAAGTTCAATTCTTTGTAGATTATTTTCACTTTACATTTATTCTTTTGGCAGAAGCTTAGCGAATACTGGATGTGTTTAGATAAATAATAAATTATGTAAAAATGGAATTCTAAAAGGATGACATGCACGGATTTGACACAATCTGTAATAAGGCGATGATCAGTGGAGAGGAGATGATCAGTGATGAGGAGATGTCCAGTGGAGAGGAGATGATCAGTGGAGAGGAGATGTCCAGTGGAGAGGAGATGTCCAGTGATGAGGAGATGACCAGTGGAGAGGAGATGTCCAGTGGAGAGGAGATGACCAGTGATGAGGAGATGACCAGTGGAGAGGAGATGATCAGTGGAGAGGAGATGATCAGTGGAGAGGAGATGTCCAGTGATGAGGAGATGTCCAGTGGAGAGGAGATGTCCAGTGGAGAGGCTCAGAGACGTCAGCGGTAGCTACAGGGTGTGTGTGGCTGCGCTGCTGGCTAGCTGGCGCCAGGCTAACGCTAACGCTAGCGCCAAGCGTGCGCTCCAGCACCCAACAGACCAAAGAATGTGGCGCTGGCAGGCTGACATGGCCACAGGAGGAAATAACACACAGTGTGTTTTTATCATCAGAGCTGCAGTCCCCTCCAATCAGTCACACACACACACACACTCCAATATTCCCCTTCAGTGGATTGAAACACCAATAGAACACTTTTCTTAAAGGAAAAATGCTCTTCATTAGCCTATGGGTGTACCTACAGTATATTTACAGATTCACAAAGATTCTCTACATTCCATACACTGAAAGAAAATGTGTGTGTGTCACATGACAAATACTACCAGTTAGTTACTGCAGTGATGTGCCTGGGTTTCAGTGGGTATGTGATACATACAGGTCTAATCATGGTGGGCTGGCCTGTTTACATTTGGTTTTAGATTGTGTCTTTCATGATCAGTCGGAAGTGGTCAACCGAGACACATGTCCATTGTGTACAGCCAGAGACATTCCTGACCCCATTTTGAGATTCCATTACTGCCAATGTCACATTCATCAGATTCACATTTTCCAGGAATGCACGCATACTACATGCTATACACACTACAAAAGATATGCATTCTACATGTAATACACACTACAAAATATATGCATTCTACATGCAATAAGCACACTACAAAGGATATGTTGTCAACGCATCCCAGACCACCTTGGCAAGTGGTTTGATTCATCGGACCACAATACGTCTTGGTGATCGCTTACCTTTGTATTTAGAACTGACCACTTGCAATCGGATCACCAAAAAGGCACTTGAGAAACAAATGTGAACAGGCTCAGTGAAACTGTGAAATAGTGAAATCGTGAAACAGTGAAACAGCTCCATAGACCAGAGGTGCGTTCAAGTTCACCGAACATAGGCGAACATAGGCGAACGTTTGCTAACGTTCGCCAACAGTATTCCGTTAGCCTTGAGTTTTTGGCGAACGTTTGCTAACAATCGCAAACAGTCTGAGGAGGTGGTGCGCCGCGAACATACAGTGGAATTGGATGTGAGTTTGACGAACGCAACAATGCAATTACTGTTAGAATGGAATGTTAACACCAAATCGTTCAAATTTAACAGTTCAAAGAAAACATGTTCATCACGAACGTTTGCCTATGTTTGCGAATTTGAACGCACCTCTGGGCTCAGATCAGCTCCCACCGACACCGGTTTACAAATAAGCTGAACCCCAAAGCACATCTCTTCTCATGGGTGTGAAGGAGCCGCCTCACCTCACTCCATCCACAGTGTGGTGCCCACCGGTCAGACCCTCCCCCTCCTCTCTCTCTCTACAGATGCGGACTCTCTTCCTCTCTCTCTCTCTCTCTCTACAGATGCGGACTCTCTACCTCTCTCTCTCTCTCTACAGATGCAGACTCTCTTCCTCTCTCTCTCTACAGTAGCGGACTCTCTACCTCTCTCTCTCTACAGTAGCGGACTCTCTTCCTCTCTCTCTCTCTACAGATGCGGACTCTCTACCTCTCTCTCTCTCTACAGATGCAGACTCTCTACCTCTCTCTCTCTCTACAGATGCGGACTCTCTTCCTCTCTCTCTCTACAGATGCGGACTCTCTTCCTCTCTCTCTCTACAGATGCGGACTCTCTTCCTCTCTCTCTCTACAGTAGCGGACTCTCTACCTCTCTCTCTCTCTCTCTACAGTAGCGCTCGGAGGCCTATGGAGGTGCTGAGGAGAGACGGGCGTCTCAGGTGCAGGTGCAGCTTCTCTCCTGACACCTGTGATCTCACTCTTGCAGCGTCTCATCATGGCCGTTGGCGAGCCACCTTACCTCCTGAGAACGTAAACACGACGGTGTCCACTTAGACGTCACCTTAGAGTGACCCCTCCAGAGACCTTGGCCACGTTTCCCAGATTCGTTAAGAAGCTCTTAAGTGCTAAGAACTTCACCAAAAAGGCACTTGAGAAACAAATGTGAACAGGCTCAGTGAAACTGTGAAATAGTGAAATCGTGAAACAGTGAAACAGCTCCATAGACCTGGGCTCAGATCAGCTCCCACCGACACCGGTTTACAAATAAGCTGAACCCCAAAGCACATCTCTTCTCATGGGTGTGAAGGAGCTGCCTCACCTCACTCCATCCACAGTGTGGTGCCCACCGGTCAGACCCTCCCCCTCCTCTCTCTCTCTACAGATGCGGACTCTCTTCCTCTCTCTCTCTCTCTCTCTACAGTAGCGGACTCTCTTCCTCTCTCTCTCTCTACAGATGCGGACTCTCTACCTCTCTCTCTCTCTACAGTAGCGGACTCTCTACCTCTCTCTCTCTCTACAGTAGCGGACTCTCTACCTCTCTCTCTCTACAGTAGCGGACTCTCTACCTCTCTCTCTCTCTCTACAGATGCAGACTCTCTACCTCTCTCTCTCTACAGTAGCGGACTCTCTACCTCTCTCTCTCTCTACAGATGCGGACTCTCTACCTCTCTCTCTCTCTCTACAGATGCAGACTCTCTACCTCTCTCTCTCTACAATAGCGGACTCTCTACCTCTCTCTCTCTACAGATGCGGACTCTCTACCTCTCTCTCTCTCTACAGATGCGGACTCTCTACCTCTCTCTCTCTCTACAGATGCAGACTCTCTTCCTCTCTCTCTCTCTACAGATGCAGACTCTCTACCTCTCTCTCTCTCTACAGATGCGGACTCTCTTCCTCTCTCTCTCTACAGTAGCGGACTCTCTACCTCTCTCTCTCTCTCTCTACAGTAGCGCTCGGAGGCCTATGGAGGTGCTGAGGAGAGACGGGCGTCTCAGGTGCAGGTGCAGCTTCTCTCCTGACACCTGTGATCTCACTCTTGCAGCGTCTCATCATGGCCGTTGGCGAGTCACCTTACCTCCTGAGAACGTAAACACGACGGTGTCCACTTAGACGTCACCTTAGAGTGACCCCTCCAGAGACCTTGGCCACGTTTCCCAGATTCGTTAAGAAGCTCTTAAGTGCTAAGAACTTCTTAAGAGCATTCTTAGAACGTTCTTAGAGCGCTCCTAAGAAGTTCTTAGCACTTAAGAGCTTCTTAACGAATCTGGGAAACACGGCCCTTGTGGGTCATATGAGCCTGAAATGGAAGTCATAAATGATAAACAATAAATAGTGTTGAAATGAGAGTCTGAAAGGATTACATCCACAAAGGAGTCTGATCCAATCTGACGTTCAGTGAGAAGCATGTCAGTCACACACCTGTACTCTTCCAAAACCTCAGAGATGAGTACTTCACACAGCCAACAACCGCCACACGCACACACACGCGCACACACACACACACACACACACACACACACACACACACCTCTAAGCCCTCAGAAAGGATGGCCTTGCTCAAAGGAAGGGCTCGAGGCGTCTTGTGTAAACAGACCACCCACTCTGGTGGGGTTAAAAGCCAAACTGCAGCACACAGCAGCCCACAGCAGTGTGTGTGTGTGTGTGTGTGTGTGTGTGTGTGCAGTACACAGCAGCCCCTCTCCTGCCATTCTGGGCACGCCACAACAAGCACGCTGCTCTGAACACAATGAAGAAGCCTGCATCTTGTTTTCTCCAGAAGTTTCATGTGTGTGTGTGTGTGTGTGTGTGTGTGTGTGTGTGTGTGTGTGTGTGTGTGTGTTCGTGTGTGTGTGTGTGTGTTTGAGTGTGTGTGCGATAGGCAGAGAGCAGTGTGTGCTTGTGAAAGTCATTAGCCATGCTCTCACAGAAAGACTCCTTTTTGCACACACACACACACACACACACACACGCACACACACGCACACACACACACACACACACACACACACACACAGCCGTGGTGGATCCGTAATGAGGAGCGGCTGTGGTGGGTGTCCGGCGGGCTGTCAGTGCTGATGACCGAGCGGCCGTCCGGTGCAGCGCTGCTGCAGCTCCAATAATGAGCCCATTCAGACGTGGAGCCGCCTCATCTCAGCCAGCACGGCTCAGAGACCAGACCCCAGGGAACCTGTGGGCCCATACGCCCGCTCCTCCTGCCACCGCTCCCTCTCTTCAGCTCTGTTCATCTCTTATTCTGTTCATCTCTCGTTCTGTACCCCACTCTGTTCATCTCTCGTTCTGTTCATCTCTCATTCTGTTCATCTCTCGTTCTGTACCTACAGTACTCTATGTTCATCTCTCGTTCTGTACCCCACTCTGTTCATCTCTCGTTCTGTTTATCTCTCGTTCTGTTCATCTCTCGTTCTGTACCTACAGTACTCTATGTTCATCTCTCGTTCTGTACCCCACTCTGTTCATCTCTCGTTCTGTTCATCTCTCGTTCTGTACCCCACTCTGTTCATCTCTCGTTCTGTTCATCTCTCATTCTGTACCTCATTCTGTTTCAGCTCTTGTTCTGTACCCCTCTCTGTTTCACTCTTTCCTTCTCAGGATGTCTTAGCCCAAGTTTTCTGTGCTTGATTCTGCCATCTCAAACACCACTCCACCCATTCACTGTTCACACACATCCACACACACACATCTACACACACACACACACACACACACACACACACACACACACACGCACACACACACACACACACGCACACACACACACACACACACACACACACACACACACGCACACACACGCACACACACGCACACACACACACACACACACACACACACACACACATACACACTCACACACATATACACTCTTGCCTCTTGGTCAGTGTGTCTTTCTCTCAAACCCTACATTCTCCGTTGAAGGCCTCGTGGACAGCACGACTACGTCACTGTGAGTAGGAAACGCATCTCTGATCTTCAAGTCAAAACACACTGTATCCCTGCAGAGCCTGGAGCTGGAGCCGGCTCTCTCTCAGACGAACAGTGGCAATGGAAGCACAGCAGCTGTGAGTGTGTGTGTGTGTGTGTGTGTGTGTGTGTGTGTGTGTGTGTGTGTGTGTGTGTGTGTGTATGTATGTATGTCTGTGTGTGTGTGTGTGTGTGTGTGCGTGTGCGTGTGCGTGTGCGTGTGCGTGTGCGTGTGCGTGTGCATGTGTGTGTGTGTGTGTGTGTGTGTGTGTACAGTATGTGTGTGTGTGTGTGCGTGTGTGTGTGGTGGTGCCTCTCTCTCTGACTGGTGTGTGAGGAGGAGAGACAGGAGCAGTGCAGCACAACAGCAGCAGAGACTCTGTGGGCCTCTGGGGGTTTGAGAGCTGGCGGCTGCACTCTTCCCCTGCTCCCTGTCCCATGAGACCGGAGGGGATGGGGGGGGGGGGGGGGGGGGTGCGGTGGACTCAGAGGTTAGTGTGGGACAGGCCCGCGGAGGATACACTCTAAAAAATGCTGGGTTATATTCTCTACCCAACTGCTGGGTTTAAGCTGCTGGGTCATTTTGTGGAGTTGTTTTTACTCAAGTTGTGTTATTTTCGGTAACCCAGCTTTCTGGGTTGTATTTTAGAACAGTGCCCCTCCTCTTCCCCACTACACTACCCAGCTTAGGGTTGCTTTTACTCAGCTACATAGTTAAAATTTGAAAAGAGAAATCGTTATTCTTCCAACCGTCCAGTCCAGCAGTTGCTGTCAACATGCAATGGAAATCAGGCCATTTCGTAAGGTATGTATCTGCTTTTAACCTTTATTTTATTCCATTATCATTCAAACAGATTTTAAGAGTCCACCCAGAGATAGCCTTTGTGATATGAATGAATATCCTGCCAATTTCAGCCTCAAGCAGGACGTGTCATTCATGCCAGCTAGCTAACATTAGATTAGACTTACAGTTACATCTACACAAAGACAGACTCATGAAAACATAGTTCTGTCTTTACTGAGTATAACCTGCTGAACAGAATCAAAACGAACTTTTACAATGAACTACATAGCATAACAACAGCTATATGCTTCGTTTTGGTCTAGCAGCTAGCTAACGTTTGTCAGCTAATGTTAGCGAACATAGTCAAAGCCAATGTGTTTACATTAGCAGCTAGCTGGCTAACGTTACTGAACTTACAAGTGTTTGTCAGTCTGCTCCAGATCATCTCCTAAAAAAACAACTCCATAATATCAGGTTGTCATTATTT
>NC_084999.1:25628151-25650651 GCF_963854185.1 Sardina pilchardus
TTCACACAAAAAAGCATCAAACACTGGAGCTATAGGCTTCTTCTTCAGAGACTTGTTTTCCCTTCATGATGTCTCTTCCCTCTTTTTCCTGGTCCTTTCTCCCTAACTCAGAGTGGCCATGCAGCCCGCTCCCTCTCTAACCACAAGGAGCACAACCACACCCACACATTTCAAACGAGGACGAACACACACTGATTGCGTGAGTCCACCAGTCTGCAGTCCCAGCGTTACACAGCAACCAAACCACCACTGATTACTCACCCCAGCACAGAGCCAAGTCCCAGAGCTATACTCGTCTGGTTCAGCTGATCTGAGGCCTGTGCAGTGACTCACAATAGCTAGCTAGGGGACCGTGACTTTCTTTGGCCACATACTGGCAAGATAGACAGTCCTCAAAAGATAACACAAAGAGATGTTTAATCTAGTTATAGTTATAGTAATAGCAAAGTTATAGCACAGCTTTTAAATTCGATTTTTTACTATAGTATAAAAGTAATTTATATGTTCTGTATGTTTGGCTCCCAACACCTCTTGCCTTTTCCGTCTTGACTAGCTCATGACATGAGCTCATTCCGTCTGGGTTCTGTGTTGTCTATCTCTTCTTTGGTCTGTGGGTGATGTTATCCTATTCTTGGAATTTTGTAAACATCCAAATCGTATTGGTAATGCAAAGTGCTAGGAGATCATTCACTTCATGAAGGGAGTCTGGCCTCTCATGATATGCATCTAGCATCATAACAGGCATAGACTTTGAAATCATTGAAAAAAATACAAACCAACTTGGCATTGAAGTCATTATTCTTATTATAAAAAAAGGCTTGGAGGAGATTTTCCCTCTCATTCCGTCAAATTGGCCTGGCGCAGAAACCAAATATCTGGTTTTAATAAGAAGTCAGAAGTCTTGTCCTGAATAAAGGGCAACATAATGGGCTGGATGTGTTGCTCTAATGTGAATATGTGTGACTGTGTGGGTATGGCCACACTGAGAGATAGTCATACATACAGTATACAGTAGGTGTCAGATGTATTTTTCCATAGTGGTATTTATTTTGGTGAAGGATCATATTTCTTATTATTAGAATCATAGATTTCTTTTCAGATTTGAGTTTGCTACCTCTCTTCTTCCCCCCTTCCTGTTTTCCATTAGATTCCACTGGGTTTTTTCCAAACCCAGAAATACTTTTAATTTTTTTTTTTTTTTTAATGTGTGTGTGTAATCTTTGTCCATCTGCTTTTTCAAAGTTTTCTTAGGATTGCAACATGTCCTCTTACAGGCACACACACACACACGCACACACACGCACACACACTCAGTGATAGCGTGATTTGAGACAGTCACTCTGTCAAGCAGCATTCCAGCTGCCTTGCTGTGCTCCCCACTCATCATTGTGTGCCGTGCCGTGCTGCGCTGTGCTGTGCTGTGCTGTGTGCCAGTAAGCTGTGAGGTCAGAGCAGCCTGTCTGTCTCTGCTGATAGGAATCCACTGATAAGAGCAAGTCGAGGGGAGATGAACACGGCCTGCACCGCGCAGGGAAGGGCAGTCCCCGCCCGGGGCCTCTGGATCAACACACAGACTAAAGACAGCCAGCAGATAGCGGCCCGCTGCTGACCACAGCACTCTTAAACAACGCGGCTCAGGATTGGGCGGGTCAGAATGATGTTTACTAGATCGGAGAGCATGATTGGATTCTGGGGTTGTGTCTAATAAAAATAACTATCTAAGGAATTTGTGTAGCAACAGTGTAAACATGGTGTCCTATTTGATTGGTATTCTTGATTGTAGAAGGTAAAGTGGAGGATAATGTACTCAATATCATGGTCAGTGCAATACAACACAAATTGTGTATTTCCCAAGCACACACACACACACACACACACACACACACACACACACAGGAAAACAATATGCTCTGTGAGCCATAGGGCCTGTCAGCAGCGGTGATGCTTATCTCAGATGTGATGGGACTGAGTTTAGGCTGTCAGCACAGCCATTCTGTGTCCAAAAGGGGGAGGAGGCAGGGGGTGAGAAAGAAACACTAGCACTGAGAGAGAATGAGAGCGAGAATGACAGAGAGGAGAAAGAAGAGAAAGAAGAAGAGAAAATGAGAGGAGGAGGGGAAAAAAACCTGCCCTGCGAGCCGCGAGGCTCCTGTGAGTCTCATGTGGGGCCTAGGGAATTCCAGGGAACTCTAGCACGCTGCGATTGTTATCAGATCCGGAGACACCCTGCCGACTACGCCAAGCTGTCTCTCTCAGCAACCAGACCCTGTCAGTCAGTCCAGCCAGCGCTAGGCTGACCTCAGCGATGAAAACACCGATGGAGGCGATGGCCTGGCCGGGCCAATCTGCTGACAGATCCCTTCCTCGACTTCCTCCCATGTTTCTCCTTCTTCTTCCTCATCCTCTTCCTCCTCTTCTTCTTCTTCTATCTGAAGTATGTACAGAGCAGAGCTCCTCCGACTTGTCAGCACCTATTTGAATGAGTCAAACGACACGTACGTACGGCGTCACTGAACTCCAGTTCCGGGCCTTGTTTTTCCCACAGAGGGATCTATCTGTCACTCCTTTGTGTGTGAGGAGATGGATGGGGATTGGCTCCACAAGTCAGTGTGCCGGGGGTGGAAGAGGAGTCTTGTCAAAACCAACCCGGTAAAATGGAGGGAGAACCCCCAGTGGAGCAGAAAGAGCCCTTTCACCTGCGTTTAGAGACAAAGATTCATACTCACGCGGCCCTTTCACCTGCGTTTAGAGACAAAGATTCATACTCACGCGGCCCTTTCACCTGCGTTTAGAGACAAAGATTCATACTCACGCGGCCCTTTCACCTGCGTTTAGAGACAAAGATTCATACTCACGCGGCCCTTTCACCTGCGTTTAGAGACAAAGATTCATACTCACGCGGCCCTTTCACCTGCGTTTAGAGACAAAGATTCATACTCACGCGGCCCTTTCACCTGCGTTTAGAGACAAAGATTCATACTCACGCGGCCCTTTCACCTGCGTTTAGAGACACAGATTCATACTCACACGGCCCTTTCACTTGCGTTTAGAGACACAGATTCATACTCACACGGCCCTTTCACCTGCGTTTAGAGACACAGATTCATACTCACGCGGCCCTTTCACCTGCGTTTAGAGACACAGATTCATACTCACACGGCCCTTTCACCTGCGTTTAGAGACACAGATTCATACTCACGCGGCCCTTTCACCTGCGTTTAGAGACACAGATTCATACTCACACGGTCCTTGAAGCTCAGACATACACTTTCACAGACTGGAGATGTGTTTGTGCGCTGTGCAATCTGTGTTATACAGAGTGAATGGGTACTGTATGTATGTGTGTGTGTGTGTTTGTGGGTGTGTGTGTGTGTGTGTGTGCGTGTGTGCGTGTGTGTATGTATGTGTGTGTGGCAGAGACAAAAAAACTACTAAAAGCCAACGAGTTGGAATGAGTCTGAATGCAAGAGCAGACAGAGGTTAAAGGTGGCCTATGAAGAATGGAGAGACCAGGAAGATAAACAGACACTGGGAGCAATTGAGCAAGACAAAAGAACAACACAACAAACTTACACTAAGCTAAACTAAACTTTCAAGGTGACAAGCAATGGGCCGGCAGGGCAGCTTCAGCCTACCTTTCACTAACAAGATTTGGGAAAGATTCTTGAAAGATGGTGGTCTTTTGATTAGAGCTTGCCTCTATAAAGTGAATGATAGCGGAGCGGCACTATTGGTGGGTCTGTGAGCATCTCCGCATGTGGAAGCGTTTAGAAAGTCATCTTTGATTTCAGCTTTCATCCACTGCCAGTAATTAGCAAAGGCCTCAGAGAGAGGAGATGGTCCTACCTACAGTACAGTGTGAGCTGGCAGCTCATAAGACTGCTGCAATATTTTCCATCAGAGGGAATTGACTGTGAGGGGGTGTGTATGCACCAACTGTGTGTGTGAGGGGGTGTGTATGTGTGAGTGTGCTGAGGGGTGTGCGCATCCAAGAATCTAAGTGTGCGTGTGTGAGTGTGTGTGTATGTATGTGTACAATTAAATGAGTATCCACCCACTAATGAATGCATGTGTGTGTGTGTGTGTGTGTGTGTGTGTGTGTGTGTGTGTGTGTGTGTGTGTGCGTGCGTGTGTGTGTGTGTGAACTTATGGAGGGGGAGGTCCTGCCGCAGCATTGGTAGCTGGCTCTGTGCTAACGATGTCTAATTAAGTAATCATCTCTCCATGGGAATCCTTGGCCTGTAATCTATAATGCATGAAGCTCACCCCAACCATTACCCATGCAGCCAGATCCCAGAGCTCTGCAGCCTTCACACCCGCTACAGAATGCTCTGGCAGGATAGGGTGTGTGCGTGCGTGTGTGTGTGTGTGTGTGTCTGTGTGTGTGTGTGTGTGTGTGTGTGTGTGTGTGTGTGTGTGTGTGTGTGTGTGTGTCTGTGTGTGTGTGTGTCTGTGTGTCTGTGTGTCTGTGTGTCTGTGTGTGTGTGTGTGTGTGTGTGTGTGTGTGTGTGTGTGTGTGTGTGTGTGGAGGGGTCAAAACAGAAGGTGCTGCTGCTAAATTTGGCTGTGATACATTTACATGTACTAAGTAGCAGGTGTGTTTACTCAACGCTACTTACAGAGATAGAAGAGAGAAGACCTCAGCTAGGAATTCCTATACTGTGCATACTGTGCGTTGATCCAAAACTGTATCTGCAACACCAGAGCTTATTACAAATGCATTACAGTATATAAGGGCTCACTTATTGAGGTACAGTCTTATTTGATTTGATTAGTTCACCAGCTCACGGATACCCTGGAAATCCAGAGTTCTCGCGAGAGCACAATTTGAATTGTGTCCGCAAGATACTCTGGCAATGAGCAATGAAATGAGCAATGATGCACGTTACTTTTACCCCAGGCATCTGTGGTAACCAAAAAAGGAGTGGGCGAGCTAAACTGATGACGACAGCGGTACAACTTTCGTATTTCGCAGTTTTTCAAATGCATGCCTGGTGCCGCCCCTCGAGTTGGGCCATTTCCATTATTCGTGGCCAGACCCTTAATCTGAAAGATTCCAAGGTCTGGTTTACTACCAGGCTAGCTCACGGATTAAAAATGATCATCATCATGAACATGCCCTAGAGTGTAGCACTGTATAGCTGCCTGGAGGTTCATGAGCCTGCCCCCAGACTGTAGCATCATGAACATGCCCCCAGACTGTAGCATCATGAACATGCCCCCAGACTGTAGCATCATGAACATGCCCCCAGACTGTAGCATCATGAACATGCCCCCAGACTGTAGCATCATGGACACGCCCCCAGACTGTAGCATCATGGACACGCCCCCAGACTGTAGCATCATGGACATGCCCCCAGAGTGTAGCATCATGAACATACCCTCAGAGTGTAGCATCATGAACATGCCCCCAGAGTGTAGCACTGTAGCATCATGAACATGCTCCCAGACTGTACTGTAGCATCATGAACATGCCCCCAGACTGTAGCATCATGGACATGCCCCCAGAGTGTAGCATCACAGACATGCCCCCACAGTGTAACACTGCAGCTGCCTGTCTGCTCTATCTGATCTTTGTTTTTTTGTACCGACAGTAGCCTACTTGTTGACAAACCTGTAAGTATTAAGAAAATTCATCTACTGTAGGCTTAGACTAGGCTATGTCATTATGGGAAGGTAGGTCTTATTGATGTGTATCGGTTTGATTGGTTGTTGCTACTTGGCATGAGGCGTGTCACTGTCTTCTTCCCTAAAGCATGTCAAGGATCCATCAGTGCACCTTATGCTAAAGGAAATGTGTTAGGATGCATCAGACCTTTCCAACGAATCCAAATCATTCTGAAGAACCCCTAAACATAAAAGACCATTTGAAAGTAACCAAAGAGTACTTGGTATAGACAGACACTTTTAAGCTGTTTTCAATATATTCCTATTTTACAAAAACAATCCTTACTTAAAAAATGCCTTCCGAGAGATGTGCTAGTTTGCACTGGGCTAGATGTGTGTAGATGTCAGTCTTGGCTCCAGTAAAAACTGATCAACTCATGGACCTGCTGATGATCACTTTCAGATGGGCTCTCAACATTTCCTCAAGTTCACTTTGATAAGCATACACATGTAGAGACAGCACACACACATGGACACACACCCAGGCATGCACATGCACGCACACACACACACACACACACACACACACGCACACATGCACACACGCACACATACACACAGTCAGTTTTGGCAAGTGATCTGTGGAGCCAGCTGCAGATGTAACTCAGCCATACCATAAACTTCTTCAGATGTCCCCTTCTCTCCCCATGTGATTGCTGCAGGCATCCAAGGCCAAGCCACAGGTCTGAGATCAGTCCGTAAGGTAAACGGAACCCAGATCAACACAGGGGTAAGAGAATACGAGGAGGGGGAGATGGGAGAGGCAACTCAGAACTCAGACATGGAACTGGCGGGGGGGTTGGGGGTCGGGGGTGGAGAGATGGAGAGAAGAATGGAGTGGGAGAGAGAGAAAAATGGAGAGAGAGAGTGAGATGGGAGAGACAACTCAGCATGAAACTGGCGCTCTGAGTGCAAGGGAAGGGGGAGGGAGAGAAAAATGGAGTGAGAGAGAAATGGAGAGAGGGAGATGAGAGAGACACTTCGGTCATGAGCTGACGTTCTTGATGGCCCTGCTTTCAACATCACTAGCTGTGAAAAACTGGAACAAGTCACTACTTAATAACTGTCTTTAGGGCATTTTCTTAGAAGATTACATCATCAAATTTGCTATTCTTTATTTTTTGAGACATTTCCCTGGGGCTCGGGTACATCCTGTGCCCACAACGGGTGCCCATAGAAAAAGGCATATTGTGCCTACATTTGTGCCAACCGTAATGCATTACTCTAATTGGCCTTCCGCAAAATGCATCACACTTTGAGGGAGAGGAAGAGAAAGAGAGGGAGAGAAAAAGAGAGAGATGAAGCGAGCAAGAGAAAGGGAGAAGGAAGAGAAAGAGAGGGAGAGAAAAAGAGAGAGAGAGCGAGAGAAAGGGAGAAGGAGAGAGAGAGACCAAGTGAGAGGATGGAGAGGGAGAAGGAGAGAGAGAGAGAGAGAGAGGGAGAGGGGAAGAACAAAGTTACCCCTGAGGCAGCTCGAGTAAATGGATGTTCCTCTATCAGTCAACACAATGGCACATCTCCACCAATTACTCCCCAGCTGCTATTTATTTGTTTATCTTATGTGTGTGTGTTTCTCCGCTGGCGCTAGAGCAGAGTGTGTGAAGCCGAGGCAGGCAGGACTGGGAGCTACAGGGTCTACCGGCCCCTGCGGTCTCCGTCAACCTCACTGCCCTATTAATGACCCCTGGAGGATGGCCCACCACTCCTCCTCCTCACACACACACACACACACACACACACACTCACTCACACACGCACACACACACACTCCTGCTGGCATAGCTTCACCTGCCCTGCCCGCTCTGCCTGCCTGTCAGCGTGATGACATCTCGCCCTTTGCTTTGTTTACCTCCGTCAACACGCCTGATTTCACGCTTCATTGGGTAAGGGTGTGTGTTTATGCATAACCGTGTGCGCAGATGTGTCTGTGTGTTAGTGTGTGCATCTTGTTGCTTTGTGTGTGTGTGTGTGTGTGTGTGTGTGTCTGTGTCTATATGTGTGTATTTTTGTGTGTGTGTGTGTGTGTGTGTGTGTGTGTGTGTGTGTCTGTGTCTATATGTGTGTATTTTTGTGTCTCTGTGTTAGTGTTCACATGTTGTTGGTTTGTGCGTGCATGTGTGTGTGTGTGTGTGTGTGTGTGTGTGTGTGTGTGTGTGTGTGTGTGTGTGTGTGTGTGTGCGTAAATGTGTGTGTGTGTGTGTGTGTGTGTGTGTGTGTGTTTGTGTGTGTGTGGAGTGAGTCAGGGAATCTGGTGTCGTTCCGGCAGTGAGTTTGACAGATGATGGCTCTGCCTGTCAGGAGCTTCCATGAATGTTTATGGCGCCGTGGCAACAAGTAATCACGCAAGGCCATTGTCCTTTGTGTAGGCTGATGTTTTCACAAGCACCTATTTGTTTGAGTGGTGTGATTAAAAATGACAAGGCAGGTTTATTGGGCTTTTCCGTCATGCTCATCACAGCATGAAGTATTTATGCCCGAAGGAAACACACACTACACTACACTACATGCCACACGCCACAGCACATTGCTCTTATCATGTCATCTGACCTTCGCTACAGCGCTCACACATGTCATAGCCACAGTGCAGCAGCCGTTGGAGCTATTACTCAACGGATGGAAATAGTGCAATAACTTGGGCTCTACACTTTAAAGCTTTTGCCAACTATTGTGAGAATGACGAAAACAATCAGTCAACAATCATGAGAATGACGAAAACAATCAGTCAACAATCAGTCTCTGGTCTTGAGTTGTGCCATGTGAGTTGTGCCACTGCTGGGCTGTTGTGGAGCATATCCTTCATCTCCAACCCATGGGACCCCCACCACCAGCCCCCCAGGGTCCTTCTCTCTTGTCCCCCCTTCTCTACGATGAGTCCTCCATCTACAGTACAGGTATTCTACATCTGGAGGCCTCCACTCTTACGTCGAATGGACACTGTTCAATTTTGGACTGATTTTAACTCCAATTCAGTCAGATCTGCTAATCTTTAGGATTAGGTTCAATTCTCATTTGCCGTGCAGTTTGAGCCGGTTCATGGTGCCCGTTTAGAAGACATAACAATCAGCGTTCCAGCTCCAGACCGGTCGTGTTGGATTCTGTCATGTCAGAAATGTTACTCGATTGTCTTGCTGTTGTGTAAACAGTTTGAATGTGCAGTGTGAGCATAGCAGCCAATCGAAATATGTAGTGTGAGCCACAAAGTCATACTCAACTAAAACAAAAATGTCTTAATTATTTTACTTAAAATAATTAAAATAATTACTTATTATCTATTAGCCTAAATTAACACAAGAAGGTTAAAAGTTAAAAGTTTTGATGAACAAATGAATAAAAACTAGAAGACTGATGAGGCTTGATGGACTCTTGGTCCCTCACCATCAACTGCAAGACAGTGCTGCATGCCACCATCGACTTCAAGGCACCTAACCCTAACCCTAATCACAACCCCTGACTAACCCTAGCGCCTTCCAGCCAGAGGTGTCTTGAGGTCGACAGTGGGGGCCTAAAACACCATAGATCACTGATGAGAATGTCCTTTTCTGTCATGATGTCACGTGCAGTGGCCTTTCTGTAACAGACAGCTGTTGTTGATGCGCGTTTGTGAGTGCCACGAGCGCCAGATACTGTAATGCCCTTGTGCAGCTCAACACCTCAGCCATGAGACTCTGGTCCAGGCCACGGGAAGTCGTGTACACACACGTGAAACGACCTAAAACCTGCACCAGAGAAAAGAGTTAAAAAAAAAAGAAAAAGAAAAAGGAAATCAAAAACACAGCAGAAAATGAGTGATCACAGGGAGATCTGACAGACAGTTGCTTGCTGCTCAGTCCAGCATATTAATGCATGACTTGGTGCTCAGTCCAGCACAATGATGAATGACGACTGAGTCTCTGGGACTAGCTTTTGCTTGAAGACTCTTGAAAGTGAACAGAAGCTCAGGCTGCTGTGGAAAATACAGTCGTTAGTGCCGGGATTACAGTCCTGCTACTCTGACAAATGCTCCCTGTGATTTCAATTTAAGCCATTTTGTGATTTGCAGGCAACGTGATCAGGGTAGCAGGACAGCCGAATAGTTGGCATGACGACAGTCTAAATCCTTCCCTCTTTCACACAGTCCTTTTTTTTCCCTCCTTCAGCGTCTCTCACTTTATCAGTCTCGATGTCTCTCGATGTGTGTCGGTCTGTGTAGATAACATAAACTCTCTCTCTCACACACACACGCACACACACACACGCACACACGCACACACACACACACACACACACACACAGACTGACACACACAGCCATTCACATTCTCACACTTGTACTCTGTCATCTGGTTTCTTCCCTTTTCTGCGAAGCTAGTCATTACGGGTTGCGAGGGCATTGTGCAGCTTTCGGCGGCCGACCCTGCGCCGTATATTCTCCACCACGCAGGAATCCTGTGGCCAGCCGGCTCCATGGGCCCACTGGGGGAGGTGTGGGGCTGATGGTGCTGCAGTGGATGGAGGAAAGGAGAGAGAGGGAGAGAGAGAGAGAAAGGGAGGGAGGGAGAGGGAAAGAGAGGAAGAGAGAGGGAGAGAGAAAGTGAGAGGGAGAGACAAAGAGAGAGACAGACGGAGAGAAGAGAGACAGAGGGAGAGAGAGAGAGGGAGAGACAGAGGGAGAGGGAGAGAGAGAGAGAGAGAACACATGATTCTCTCTATCTCTCCATCAGTCTCCCTGGAGTGATCCGAGCTGAGCTTCATACTGCTGACTCTCGTGTGGGCTTGGAGGTCAGACCCAAACAACTTGTGACTGATGCGCGCGCACACACACACACACACAGATACACACACACACACACACACACACACACACACACACACACACACACACACACACACACAATTGAGGTGTGAAGGCCCAGGACTCACCCTGTCCTAGTTTTCTTCATGTGTAGGAGGTCACAGTCAGGGGAAAACTGCTCATCTTCTGGGAAACTCATGACCTTCCCAGCCAAACAGAGCTGCTGTAAACACACACAGAAATACTCCACATACAGAAATACTCCATTGTCTTCACCTCTCCCCTATCTGTATGTATACTCAATAACTGCAGGGCAGAGAGAGAGAGAGAGAGAGAGAGAGAGAGAGAGAGAGAGAGAGAGAGAGAGAGAGAGAGGGAGAGAGAGACTCCATCATGTGACTCCCATGGGTTTGAGTGGATGTGGGGCCATTTTTAACAGAGAGTTCACAGAGTCTCCGTCCCTGGCTGCAGCACTGACTTGCTTGTTCATGGGGCACAAACAGAGTCATGACCTGAAGAAGGACTAAAAGAGACATTCAGCTGCCATTTCAGCCGAGAGCCAAATGCTATTTCCCATCATCCAATATGCCAAGGCTAAAACTGTGCAAGTGTAGGGTGTAAAAACATGTACTTACAAGTCAATTGAAATAGCTTTAGGATGTGAAAGCATGCGTTTTTACAAGCACATTGTCTTGGTATTTAGTTTGGTCTGCACAAGTGGGAAGTCTATTCTTGTAACAATGCAGAGGGCCTAAAATAGAGTGAGGGTGCTGACTCTGACAGTCTTTACTCTGGGAGGCATGTGGTTATGGCTGTGACCTTTATAAGACACTACAGGAACATGGAGCCCAGGGGTCAGAGGCTGTAAAATTTGCTGGATCTGGCAAAAGCTCCCCTTTCTCCAAACAGATACATTACCTCTCATACAACAAAGAGGCTTCTAAAATGGCCGACACCTTGTTAAGTGGCAGGCAGAAAATGGTTCTCACACAGGAGGAAATATACAAACTCAGCTGCTATAATGCCCATGGATGGGATTCCAGTATGTCCTAATTGAATGTGTGTGCTAAATAAACACCCTTGGTCCAGCGATACCAGTCACGCAAGATTGTGAAAGCCGTTAGCCGGGAGATATTGCATAGACTGCATATGTTCAAGCTTCTAAATGGCTTGCATACTGACTTGAGGCTTTAGCCATCCAGGTCAAACACAGAGAACACATATCCTCCAGACCCCCTTCCACAGGCACACCCATCTATTTGATGTCACAGATAAATGGCTTGGATGTGTGCCAGAGTGCTTGCACATGGCATAACATCCGCCCCTTATATAGTGTTTAGATAGCACTAGGCATATATCAAACATCGGCCATGTCTCTCCAATTCAGACCTCTAGAGTACTGGTAGATTTGCTTGACAATATTTGGGGATATGGATTTGATAGAGAAACGGGAAAGACAAATGTAAGAGAAGGTTTCTATAGGATACGATATGTTTATCATTCACAAGTGTATAGACTAGAGTCTGATCTCTCACGATTGGGAATCCTTCACAACAGCGCTAGCATGGGTGATCTATGAACAAAGTGAACTTACATGACCAAATAAAACATGACAAGTTAGATGCCAAATGAACCAGATAAACCATACATGCATCAAAGGTGAAGAAATCAAGAGAAAGCCAGAGGGAAGAGAGAGAGAGAGAGAGAGCAAAGAGCGGAATGGCCACCTCCAGGTAGTGTGTAGAAGAGAGTTTAAGAGCAGAGAAAGCAGGCGAGAAAGAGAAGGTAAGAGAGAGAGAGAGAGAGAGAGAGAGAGAGAGAGAGAGAGAGAGAGAGAGAGAGAGAAAGAGAGAGGCCCAGGAGAATATAAAGTGGGGTTCAGGTCAAAGATTCGCGCCGAGACGAGACGAGACGAGACGTTGTAGAACCTTGCAACTGCAACTAAACATGTTGCATGCTCTGCGACAGCTTGGGATGGCTGGCATCTACGTGCAACATTTAATTCAAACCGCTGCAACAATATTGTGGATTTCAGTTTCTCCACTTATAGGGGATGATGTTACAGGCTGCATTCATTCCCATTCAATGTCAGCATGACCATGATTGTTCTTGTAGGACATTTTGTGGCATAAGGAAAAACATACACTATGAGTTTGGAGCACAAACTACCAATCTGTGAGTTAGTCCCAGTGAGTGTATCATAGCTAGTGGTGTGGTGTGTATGTGTATGTGTGTGTGTGTGTGTGTGTGTGTGTGTGTGTTTGTGTGTGTGTGTGTGTCCCTGTGAGTGGATCATGACTAGTGGTGTGTGTGTGTGTGTGTGTGTGTGTGCCCCTGTGGGTAGATCATGGCTAGTGGTGTGTGTGTGTGTGTGTGTGTGTGTGTGTGTGTGTGTGTGTGTGTGTGTGTGTGCCCCTGTGTAGCCCCAGCCCCAGCTCTGCTCATCTGGAGGTCCTCACCATGTGGGCTCCATGAGATGCGTCACTGGGCTGCTCCTCCTGCATGTAACCGTCCAGTAGGGTCCAGATCGGGCTGCTCATATGACCTTTTCTCTGTGGGGGCGATCCTCCCCTCCACCTCTAATGTAGACACACCACTTCCCACCTCTTTATGAGAGAGAGAGAGAGAAAGAAGAGAGAGAGAGAAAGAAGAGAAGGAGATAGAAAGAAGAGGAGAGAGAAAGAAGAGGAGGAGAGAAAGAAGAGAAGGAGAGAGAAAGAAGAGAAGGAGAGAGAAAGAAGAGGAGGAGAGAGAAAGAAGAGAAGGAGAGAGAAAGAAGAGAAGAGAGAGAAAGATTTTATACAGATTATACAGACGCCTTGTAGTCTGTCCTCCTCCAAACGCTGCTTCAGCACATACTAGATCTGCCTCTCTCCCTCCTCCAGGCTGAGTGCGCGCGTCCTCACATGTGGTCGGGCTGCTGTCCGGCGTGAGCGAGTCTCGGCATGGGGGCCCGTCCGCCGGAGCCGCAGGGGCTGATGGGAAACATCCCCACCAGCCGCTCCTCAAAGGGACCCCAAAACCAACATGATAAGAGCGCTGGAGACCGGGCAGAGACCAGGCGGAGCTGCTTCTCATTAATGTCAAACGGTGCATTTGTTTATGTGTGTGTGTGTGTTTGTTTGTGTGTGTGTGTGTGTGTGTGCTCGGTCTTGCCGGTTGGAGATCAGACATGAGTAGGGAGTTGTTGACTACAGGCAGGACTTGTACATCATCAGTGTACGGTAGGTACACACAGATGCCAGTGGAGATGGAGACACACACACACACACACACACACACACACACACACACACACACACACACACACACACACACGCAAGCACTCCGGACTCCCCCATGCCCTTTGAAATGTCATGCCTTCACGGCTCCTTTGGGAGAGTTGGCGTAATGCTGGCACTGTCTTATGGCCGCAATGTTTCATCTCCAACCATCCTACAAACACACGCCTCACTGCCCCTCACACACACACACATGTGTACGCATGCACACACAACACACACACACACACACACGCACACACACACCACATTCTATCACATATACGTGCTGACACACACACACACACACACACCCTCCTCCTCCCTCATGCCAACCCCCCTCTGGCTTACAAAACAGGGCTCTGCCGCTCTTCTGAAGCGCTGCGATTTTGCAAGGTGGAGTTGTTTTGCTTGGATCCCAATCAATACGCGCACGCTCACCCAGCCCCCACGAGCCATCGCCGACCGCCTGCGCCGGCGCACCTGTGAGGCGGCTAACGAGCGCGCGGCACGGCGGGCAGGCGGGAGTGTGAGGGCCAGATAAAAGATGAATTATAGATACGTCGCTGCGGGGCCCAAAAAAACACGAGTGCGGCCGGCCGTGTTTTGGATGATGCGTCTCCAATAACGAATCCCGCCGGCGTCTCAGCCTCACTCGTGAACACACAGATAGAGGGAGAGGGCCGGGGAGAATGGGAGAGGATGAAAGTGTTTGTGTGTGTGTGTGTGTGTGTTTATATGTGTTCTTAGATGAGAAGGGGTGAAGGGGCGATTGACTTCCGATTGTTTGCGTACTTCAAAGTGCATACTTGAAAGAGGCACAGGCTCTGCGGCAGCGTTTTTTTCGCTTGATTGTGTGTGGACTTTTCTCGCGGAGAAGGCGAGGGGGGGGGGGGGAAAACACTTCGCTCCAGGAGACTTTTTAGCGCCTTCACCTCCAAAGAAATTCCATGCCCAGCCCACGTTCCGTTCCGCCCCGCAGTTCAGTTCACGTTCAGTGCAGCGAGTGATGGACAGTGTGGCTGAACCGCCACACAGCGAGAGAGGCTCTGTCTCACACAAGGGCCCGATGAGTGTGTGTGTGTGTGTGTGTGTGTGTCCCTGTGTGTGTGTGTGATGAAAACTCACTTTCCAACGAAAACAAGAGGCCGATCCAAGAGCAGCGCTCTCACAGCACTCCACCTCGTCAGACATTTTTTTTTTCCCCCGGTGAATGAAAAGTCCCATTAAAGTGTATTAGAAGAAAGAGTGCTTTCATTACGGAGTATCAATCGTTAACACGACACTAGGCCATCATTAGGTTTTTTGACCTTTACCGATGCTGAGTCACATTTTTTTTGTGGTTAAAAACAAAAAACATGGCGCATGTAGAAACCAAACAGCTAAACAACAAAACGCAACACTCAGAATGGACGCGGAGTGTTGCTTCCTGGAGGTTGAGTGTTTTGGCGTCGTCGGTTCGACACCAACGCACAGACAGAGCCGGGTCTGGAGTCGAGCTAAGTGGCAACATCTGTATGCTCCTCGTGAGGTCAGCACTGACGGGCCAACCCTAACAGCAGCCGTCCGACGGGGTGATGGACTACTCAGAGCACACAGTCACCACCGCCCACACACACGGTAGTTAATGGTAGCATTTTATTCCAACGACTCTACACACACACACACACACACACACACACACATGAACAGTCAATGCACCTTCTCAAGATGTAGATTTTGCCTGGGGCCAAAGGCAAATAAACTATAATTCATAAATACAGCTTACAAATGAGGTGTGAACAGACAGACAGAGTCGACAAGCCTGCCCAAGCACTGAGTGTGGGAAAGATAGATGTGTGTCAAAGACTGGCTGAGTAACACCAGGCCTACCCAGGGAATACAGTACACCCTTGACACCAACACACCAAACACCAAATGAAAGGCACCCTGGCTGTGTGTTTGAAGCTGATATTTTTGCATCATAACTCTGAACTAGCCTGGGGCCTGTACTACGAAGGGAGCTCAACCTACCCAGATGTAACCCAGGGTTACTTTGCTAAACCGGGGTTGACAAAACCTGGTTATCTTCATTGGTGTTAATCGGTACTACGACGCTGAGTAAGAAGTTGATTTGTTGAACTGGGGTTAACCTCATCGGAGTTGGTGCGCGTTCACATAAAATGGGCGGGTTGCAGCGCAAATCATCACTTTTAATGATGACGCGATCACGTTATTTTACGGATAAGCAATGCGCAATGATTATAAAAAGTGCGAGGAATTAAAACCCACTTTACTATACATCAAATAGCCTACGTCGGCAGCAAACAAAGCAAGACAAGGCTGTTGGCAACGTAGGCTATTGCAGATCGGATATATGAAAGTAAACTTTTATTTCATGTTCCTTAAATAGCCTATGTGTTACGCAGGATTAATAGCTTGCGGAATGTCTGAAATGTGTTGAAATAAATACATTTTGAGTTCATAAGAGTCCTACAGATGCAACACAATTCATGCCATGTATATGAATAAATATTAATAAAGGATAATTGAATGTTTAGCCCCATTGACTGATTTAGTGTATGCCTATCCTGTGAACATTTTAGATGCAACGGCAGTGCCGCTGGCAGCAGGTGAAAATGAAACTCAAAAACATTCAGAAGGTTTATAGGCCTAGTTATAGCTTGCATTAATATGTCTTAACTATGAAAATGTTATATTGCCAATGCTTATAGCCTCCACTTTGCCTCGATCAGCTGACAAATGCAACGAATTCCCTCGGCTGAGAATGTATAGGCTATCTTTCATAGAGAATATTATATGGAGAAAGATTCTGGCGGTCTTTAAAAACCCTCGCCTTCCGAAGAGAGCCACTTACAATTTGCGCTCCAATAATGTATCTTCCAAGTAGCCTACGTCGACATTGTGGGGTGTGGTTACCCGCAAACCTCGGGTTAACCAAGATCATAACCTGCTCGGAGCAGGTTTGAGATGCAGCGTAAATTGCCATGGCAGCATACCTCGGTTAAAACCTATCCACCTTTCGTAGTACGGGTTAACCGGGAAGTTACGCCACACGTGATCAACTTACTCTCGAAGTTACCCAGCTAAGCCAGTAACCCCGCTTCGTAGTACAGGCCCCTGACGAGCCAGAGCCACATCAAGATGTAGGGTCTGGGAACTAACCATAGGCAGGGCTCAATCGGAGGGGTGGGATAAACGGTTGTTTTTCAAATCCCCTCTCCACACAATAGTGCTACAACGAATCATCTTCTTGTTTTCAAGTAGCAGGATGGGGAATTCACACTTAACTGTCGTAACTTATGGTGGCAGGTGAGTCGTCATTATGTTAAGGCCACCCACTGACTCTATACATGATGTCATTGGCCCGATAGAAGTTAAATTTTCCCAGCTCGCGAGCCAACAGAGAGTTGGTAGAATTACAATAACTTACATTTGCTGCCGCTAGGGTGCGTCTAGATTTCTAGGCTACTGGACTAACACCAATGGTCCAGATGTGTGATAAATCAGAAGATGGTCCAAATCCAAGTGTTTGATCCGACCCAGGGTCCGATGCTTTGGTTACCCCCAACACTGGCCTGGGAAATCTGCAGGGTGTTTCTCTAGACCTGAAGCCTCTGTGTCCTCTACAGAGAGGGGAAATGCAGACACGGGCCACTTGCTCCTGTGGATATCATTCCGTGGTAAAGGCTTCTGGAAGCTTCCATAGGCCCTGCTTTTGGTGGAACTCAGTGCAGAGTGGTCAGGCCAACAGTGAGGGGAGAGTGGCCTGGGGCATGCCTGCAGTCCCGCCGATTCCTTTCTTCCACTGTCAGCCATGCGTGAAGAAATACAATTCCAAATCAAAACAACAGCCCCCTAACGCACCCCGCTTCACTTAAAAGCCCAAACATATTTGAAGCCAAACACACAACTCCCAGCGTGAGCTGAATCGAACCACCACACAGACGGAGCCAGCAGACTCCAAACACACTCTGGCCTCACACACAAGCAGCCTGAAGGCAGGGCACACACATGGACGAGGCTCAGGGCTCTGAGGGGAGTTTGAGTGGACGCAGCCCGCCACAGTCAGGGTTCTCTCCTGGCTCTGGGTGACGCATTGGGAAGTCCTGGCACAGATTAATGTGCACCATTGGATTCTGTCACACAGATGCCATTCTATCACGACTACTCAGGAGATCATTTACAGCTTGCTATGGAATAGGTTTCTTTAAAGCAAGGAAGGAGTAGATCCTATGCGTTTTTGCAAACAACTGGTGCATCCATGGCAGTCGAGCACAGACTCTGACGAAGATGTAATCAACATCGAAACATTAGTCTTTTTGGTGTGCACCACTGCATTGAAAGAAAAAAAAAACGGTATCCTTCCTCATGTATCCATCAGTCCAGTTCGACTGAAACCATTGCTATCCTCAGTGATGTGACTGATTACAGTAGTGTTGTGTAGTGTAGTGTACAATAGTATACAATAGTGTTGCTGTAATATTGTTGCTGCATTTTGGCAAGCCATGGAGGCAAAGTAGCATCTTTGTTTCAAATTGTAAAATATGTTTTTCAGGCTTTAGCTGGTAAGACTTGTTCTTACAACCCTAATCCTTTTGACAAAATGACTATGGGAAACAATACTGTAATATTCACATAGAATATCATAAGATTTAAGTTGGAATCTCATTCAGTCATGCTTTTTATGTTGGCCAATCAATACACTTCATTTGTGTAAGATGCGCATTGCGCATGCTCATGTGAATATAGTGAACTGAATGAGCAGACACGTTTTACCAGCTTCGGTTAGGCCTATATGAATAAACTACAAGTTGTAGCACGTCAGTGTGTTCTGATACTTTAAATACGAAATAAGACAAATACTGAAAACAGTATGGGGACTGAGCTTGTCTTAAGCTACATGTATTCTCTTTCACTGTTGCATGACATCGTCTGTTTACACAATGGCCTGCCAAACAAACAGGCAGAGTTTGACGCCTAAGGTGATGCCAAGACTTCCTGGAAAGACGCCACAAACACATACTGCAGAAAACCAAACTGTCAACAACCATTTCAGTGTCAGACAACATTTGTTTGCGTCCCAAAGATGCCACCTGATCAGTAAGCTGCCCTGGATGAATAATAATGATCATAACTTACAGTACATATAGCGTACCAGACATGATGAAAGTAATGTTTTAAAGGAGCTGGATGTGGAATATAGCATACATGAAGATACTGTTTTAAAGGAGCTATATGTGGAGTTCTGTATGGTTTCAGTTGGCCTGAAGGCAGGAACACAGCATTCTTCCATGGACTCGTATTTAACACAGTGCCACATGTGGTACTACAGTGGTATTGCAAGAGAGCTGTTTTGCATGCTAACTTACAAGGTAACACAGGGCATTTTTGACATTACGTTGTTTGTTCCCATCCTGTTGCTAGGATGAAAAAACTCTTTAAAAGGAGCAACATGGCCGCCGTCCCTTCTTGGCTGTGGCGAGGTGCAGCTGTAGCTGTGGTGTGGTGTGTGAGAGTGTGATTGTTGAGCTGATGAGGTGTGTGAGTGCCAGTGTGTGAGCGTGGAGGTGAATAGGGAGTGTGTGAGGAGGCTGACTTCATGCTTCAAAGCCGTGTCAAGGGAGCAGGACTGTACTCCCAACCCCAGCCAAGCGACGTTCAAACACACACACACACACACACACACACACACACACACACACACACACACACACACACACACACACACACCTCCAGAGAGAGAGAAGAGCAGAGCCACCATGTAAATTTCATGACCTGTCTCCTCTCCCCTCTAACTGGGCTTCTCTCTTCTCCCTCTCTCTGATCCCTACCTCACCCTCTCTTTCTCTCCTCTGTCCTGCACTCTCTCTCTCCCTCCATCATTCTTTCTCTCTCTTCTTTTGCTCTCTCCTTTCCTTTCTCTCCATCGACCCCCCTCTCTCTACCTCTCTCTCTCTGTCACTCTCTTCTTATCTTTTAGCCTCTGACCAATTCTGCCTGTTACTATCTATTTCACATGCACACACATACTGCTACACTTGCTTCTCTGAGAGAGGAATGGTGAGACTTTTTGTGAGAAGCACGCTACAGCAGTGTGTTGAGTGCGTTGAGAAGCACAGTAAAGCAGTGTGTTGAGTGCGGTAGCAGTGTGTTGAGGAGCACGGTAAAGCAGTGTGTTGAGTGCGGTAGCAGTGTGTTGAGGAGCACGGTAAAGCAGTGTTCTGAAGAGCACGTTAAAGCAGTGTGTTGAGAAGCACACTAAAGCAGTGTTCTGAAGAGCACGTTAAAGCAGTGTGTTGAGAAGCACACTATAGCAGTGTTCTGAAGAGCACGTTAAAGCAGTGTGTTGAGAAGCACACTAAAGCAGTGTTCTGAAGAGCACGTTAAAGCAGTGTGTTGAGAACAGAAGCACGCTAAAGCAGTGTTCTGAAGAGCACATTAAAGCAGTGTGTTGAGAAGCACACTAAAGCAGTGTTCTGAAGAGCACGTTAAAGCAGTGTGTTGAGAAGCACACTAAAGCAGTGTTCTGAAGAGCACGTTAAAGCAGTGTGTTGAGAAGCACACTAAAGCAGTGTTCTGAAGAGCACGTTAAAGCAGTGTGTTGAGAACAGAAGCACACTAAAGCAGTGTTCTGAAGAGCACGTTAAAGCAGTGTGTTGAGAACAGAAGCACACTAAAAGAGTGTTCTGAAGAGCACGTTAAAGCAGTGTGTTGAGAACAGAAGCACACTAAAGCAGTGTTCTGAAGAGCACGTTAAAGCAGTGTGTTGAGAAGCACACTAAAGCAGTGTTCTGAAGAGCACGTTAAAGCAGTGTGTTGAGAAGCACACTAAAGCAGTGTTCTGAAGAGCACGTTAAAGCAGTGTGTTGAGAAGCACACCAAAGCAGTGTTCTGAAGAGCACGTTAAAGCAGTGTGTTGAGAAGCACACTAAAGCAGTGTTCTGAAGAGCACGTTAAAGCAGTGTGTTGAGAACAGAAGCACGCTAAAGCAGTGTTCTGAAGAGCACGTTAAAGCAGTGTGTTGAGAAGCACACTAAAGCAGTGTTCTGAAGAGCACGTTAAAGCAGTGTGTTGAGAAGCACGTTAAAGCAGTGTTCTGAAGAGCACGTTAAAGCAGTGTGTTGAGAAGCACACTAAAGCAGTGTTCTGAAGAGCACGTTAAAGCAGTGTGTTGAGAAGCACGCTAAAGCAGTGTTCTGAAGAGCACGTTAAAGCAGTGTGTTGAGAAGCACACTATAGCAGTGTTCTGAAGAGCACGTTAAAGCAGTGTGTTGAGAAGCACACTAAAGCAGTGTTCTGAAGAGCACGTTAAAGCAGTGTGTTGAGAAGCACACTAAAGCAGTGTTCTGAAGAGCACGTTAAAGCAGTGTGTTAAGAAGCACGTTAAAGCAGTGTTCTGAAGAGCACGTTAAAGCAGTGTGTTGAGAAGCACACTAAAGCAGTGTTCTGAAGAGCACGTTAAAGCAGTGTTCTGAAGAGCACGTTAAAGCACGTTAAAGCAGTGTTCTGAAGAGCACTTAAAGCAGTGTTCTGAAGAGCACGTTAAAGCAGTGTGTTGAGAAGCACACTAAAGCAGTGTTCTGAAGAGCATGTTAAAGCAGTGTGTTGAGAAGCACGCTAAAGCAGTGTTCTGAAGAGCACGTTAAAGCAGTGTTCTGAAGAGCACGTTAAAGCAGTGTTCTGAAGAGCACGTTAAAGCAGTGTGTTGAGAAGCACACTAAAGCAGTGTTCTGAAGAGCATGTTAAAGCAGTGTGTTGAGAAGCACACTATAGCAGTGTTCTGAAGAGCACGTTAAAGCAGTGTGTTGAGAAGCACGCTAAAGCAGTGTTCTGAAGAGCACGTTAAAGCAGTGTTCTGAAGAGCACGCTAAAGCAGTGTTCTGAAGAGCACGTTAAAGCAGTGTGTTGAGAACAGAAGCACGGTAAAGCAGTGTTCTGAAGAGCACGTTAAAGCAGTGTGTTGAGAAGCACACTAAAGCAGTGTTCTGAAGAGCATGTTAAAGCAGTGTGTTGAGAAGCACACTAAAGCAGTGTTCTGAAGAGCACGTTAAAGCAGTGTGTTGAGAAGCACACTAAAGCAGTGTTCTGAAGAGCACGTTAAAGCAGTGTGTTGAGAAGCACACTATAGCAGTGTTCTGAAGAGCACGTTAAAGCAGTGTGTTGAGAAGCACGCTAAAGCAGTGTTCTGAAGAGCACGTTAAAGCAGTGTTCTGAAGAGCACGCTAAAGCAGTGTTCTGAAGAGCACGTTAAAGCAGTGTGTTGAGAACAGAAGCACGGTAAAGCAGTGTTCTGAAGAGCACGTTAAAGCAGTGTGTTGAGAAGCACACTAAAGCAGTGTTCTGAAGAGCATGTTAAAGCAGTGTGTTGAGAAGCACACTAAAGCAGTGTTCTGAAGAGCACGTTAAAGCAGTGTGTTGAGAAGCACACTAAAGCAGTGTTCTGAAGAGCACGTTAAAGCAGTGTGTTGAGAAGCACGCTAAAGCAGTGTTCTGAAGAGCACGCTAAAGCAGTGTTCTGAAGAGCACGTTAAAGCAGTGTTCTGAAGAGCACGTTAAAGCAGTGTGTTGAGAAGCACACTAAAGCAGTGTTCTGAAGAGCACATTAAAGCAGTGTGTTGAGAAGCACACTAAAGCAGTGTTCTGAAGAGCACGTTAAAGCAGTGTGTTGAGAAGCACGCTAAAGCAGTGTTCTGAAGAGCACGTTAAAGCAGTGTGTTGAGAAGCACACTAAAGCAGTGTTCTGAAGAGCACGTTAAAGCAGTGTGTTGAGAAGCACACTAAAGCAGTGTTCTGAAGAGCA
>NC_084999.1:25660651-25680651 GCF_963854185.1 Sardina pilchardus
ACTGCTGTTTACATCCCTCTGTTCTGTGGGTAGATACACAGGAGAGAAACAGAGAGAAGAAGAGGGGAGAGATGAGGAGAGAAGAGCAGAGATGATGAGAGGATAGGAGAGATGAGGAGAGGAGAAGAGAGCAGAGGAGAGGAGGAGGGGAGAGGAGAGGAGAGATGAGGACATGAGGAGAGAGAAGAGCTGTCTGCGATCTCTCTGCTTGTCCTCATTACCACCGTATGATGCGTGGATACACACACACACACACACACACACACACACACACACACACACATACACACCCACACATACATGTACCCACACACATATGAGTACTACAAACATGTTCACAAAATGCACATTAATATTCAGTCTTCAAACACTTAATGTGTTTGAGGACATGTGTGACTTCTCTCTATACCCCACACACGCACACATGTGCGTGCACACTCACATACATACACACACACACACACACACACACACACACACACACACACACACACACGAGCAGTCTCTCCAAAGCTGCTACATTTCCCTCATTTCAGAAGTAGTCTGACAGTTTGAAAGGTGAGCAAGGCTGAGAGGAAAAGAGAAGAGCGTAGAGGAGAGGAGATGGGTGCACACACACACACACACACACACACACACACACACACATTGGGTCTGAGGGCTGAGGCAGCCCAGAGCTGTGTGGCTGTTTAAAGCTCAGCCTCCCCGCTGTCAGTAATTGGGTCCCGTGTTCCCCTCCACCATGTCGACACTTCTAAACATGATCACACCCTCCCTCTATCTCTCTCCCTCGCTCTCGCTCCCTCCCTCTCTCACCCTTGCTCGCTCCCTCTATCTCTCTATCTCTACCTCCCTCCATCTCTCTCCCTCGCTCACACCCTCCCTCTCTCTCTCCCTTGCTGCCTCCCTCTATCTCTCTCCCTTGCTTCCTCCCTCTCTCCCTCTATCTCTCTTTCTCCCTCGCTCCCTCCCTCCCTCCATCCCCCTCCTCTCTCTCCCCCTCTCTCTCCCCCTCTCTGCCTGCTCCTGCGTGTCCTATGCTAATGCCCCTGCTTGCATGCTAATTCCTGGCAATTATCCCACTGCTGCGGTGCCAGATCTGCGCTATAGCATACCGCGGCCCGGCACATCTCAGCACACACACACACACACACACACCCCTCTCTCTCCCACGGGAGACACCTGACAGCGCGAGCAAGCGCGAGCAAGCGCTCGTGCAGCGCTGCTCGAGCTGTATGAGAGTGCAGAGCCACGCGAGTGAGCGAACACAAATATTGTGTTGAGGGTGCCGTGGATGGTGATGATCATGTGGGCTATACCTGCAGTAATGACATTGCTGCCGCTGACAGTGTGCTAGTCAGCCGCCGATGAGCGTTGTTATTGGTGGGGGATTGTTCATTTTTGACTGAAGTGTGTGTGGGCATGACACATTCATCTCGGTTGCTATTGTGTCAGGTTGTTGTGTGATCACCTTTCTCCAATTATACAGTCAACTACATTGCATATAGTGGTCTATTTTGATACACCATACTGTATATGTGTCCCAAATGAATGTGCATTATGTTTTATGCTTGCTACACATCACAGTCCAGTTACCGTTATGGTTTTGTTTTAACAGAGGGCTGGTATGCAGACATGTAATATGTAATAACAAGTACCCTTTCTAATTCTCATGTGCTGATGCTTAACTATTATGACTACATAATGTTTTTTGTTGGTCCTGTAGAGATAAAATATGCCCCATAAGGAAATTCGTCTCATACTGTGCATATACAGTAGATGCCTCCAGAGTGCGATAATAAATTAATCACACTGTGTTGTATGCTGTACGACGTTCATGTACTGTACATCAACGTTTCTTATCTGTCCTCAGCATGAAACACAGCAACCAAATAAGGCCTCTTAAAGCAATACAATGAATCAATGTCAAAAATCCCTTTTTGAGGAATGCCTTTTTATTAACCTAATATTCAAATGAATTGTAACTGAATGTGTTTATCTGTGAAGGACAGATAAACATGCCTGTGTCTCTCCCACTAGCCACTCAGGCTCTATTCTCTGTAGCTCTGTGGCTCAGGCAGAACCCTGTGGGAACGTACAGTACGACACATTACAACCAGGATGTGCCAGTAAGCGTGCTGTGCTAGCTGACCCGTGCCATGTGGACAGTATAGTCTCCACGAGGCTTCTTTAACCCCAGCTCAAGTGCTGACTCCATGTTTACACCTGTTGTGCACCATGGTGTTGTTGCCTTCGATCAAAGAGAGGGCTGGCTAATTGTGATCTAGTAACACACTGTTGTTGTCTGTGGTCAATGGTGTGTCTGCTACAGTACGCGAGTGTGTGCAACACAACCCTCCTCCTCCATCTTTTCTTTCTCTTCCTCCACCTGCCATCAGGGCGAGGGGCCTCTGGCAGCGTACAGGACGCTTGTCCCACTCCGACGTGTTTCTCCTTTCAGCGGAACTCCCAGAGGGGCTCCGTGTCTCCGGATTTGTTGGCCCATTGTTTGTGTGTGTTTCAGTTGATCCACCTAGACGGTGCTGGAAAAAACTGGAGCACACCCCAATGGCAAGGCTCCTGTCCCCGGGGGGTAGGGCAGGCCGGGAAAGACTGGTTGCGCCTTTTTTTTTCTCTCCCCCGTTTTGTTTCAAAATAAATTACCCCCGTTTCTGTTTACAGGAAAGACAGAGAGGCGTGGAAGGGTTCCCATGGTGTAGGATGCCCTACCTTCAGGGCTATTTCCTCTGCACAGTCAAAGGTGGCTAACAACGTTTAATGCACAGCTGCACACAGAGAGAGAGAGAGAAACAGACAGAACGAGAGGAAATGAGAGAGTGAGAGGGTGTGTGAAAGAGAGACAGAAAAGAAAGAAAGGAGTGTACTGTATGTAAACATTGTTTTGTGCTTCGGGCAGTTTCTTGACTTCCATCCTTCTCAACTTCAGTCAGTGTGAGAACAGAACACAGAGTGTGTGTCTAAGCCAAGGATTAACCAACGGCACCCAGCGAGTGAGTGACAACGACTCAGATGGCTGCCTGTGAGTCCATCTGATGAAGTGGTCAAACTATAAAAGTCCAGTGTGTATATATATTATTATTTTATATATTATATATATATATTACGTGCAAATAACACTTCTCTCTCACACACTCTCACACACACACACACACACACACACACACACACACACACACACACACACACACACACACACACACACACACACACACACACACACACACACACACAAACTCACTCACCCACTCACAGACATTGTGATAGATTTATTATATTTCAGCTGCATCTCTCAGCCTGTTTGGACAAGCAGCTTTGCTCTCGCTTGAAGTGACGGTATGAGAACAGCTGGGATTGGTTTGCATGACCAGAGCGAGAGGAAATAAAAGCGAAGGACAAGAAAGAAAAACAAAAGAAGACACTGCAGAGACACGAGGGAAGCGCAGGAAGAGGTGAAGAGAAAAACAGAGTGAAAGGATAAGATTGGATCAAAAGAGAAATACAAAAGAGCTGGACGCTCTAAGGTGAGCCAGGGGCCATGGGCGTCCTCCTCAGGCACAGGCTATGGGTCACCTCCCGGGCAGACCGCGCTACCGCCGTCATACGCTTCACATGCGGCCATTTCTATTTCATCACTGCCCTTCAGAGATGTAAAAGTCTGGCTTCAGAGAGTCAAAGTCCTGCCATGTACAGTGTTGCCAGATTGGGTTGACTGATTTCCGCCCAATCACCCCGCCGTCTTCAGCAAAAAAACGCCCGATGACGTTTTTCTCATAGAGAACCATTGAACTCAAAATGTTATTTACCCGCCTACAGCTTATTTTCCCCCGCCGAACAATATAAAAGAAGCCCAATTGGGCGGGCACCCGCCCAATCTGGCAACACTGGCCATGTATTGATTCTGCCTGTGCACTTAGCACAGGTGTTGTCACTAATTAGCTAGTCTACTGTACTTGGCTTGAGAGTTGTGCTAACTAGAATCAGATGATTAAGTGAATGGTTGGAATTAAAAAATGTGGCTTTCTAAAGCCAGACTTTTATCCCTCTTCTGCCCTTTCATGCCTTGACTCAATGGCTGCTCACAAATTGATATGTAAGCCTCGCTCTCAGCCCACACACCTGTAGTAACGTACTCTGTTTATACGAGCAACAAGGTCTTCAGAGAGGGAAACCATCGGTAAGATGGTTGATAAAAATGTGAAGTATGTCGGACCATTATTTTTGAAGTTGTGTGACCGGACGTAAACACAAACAGACCTGATCATGGCTATCAGAGCATACAGATCATGCGTAAGTGAAGAGCATGTTACAGCATTACAGTGAAAGGCAAATGGAGAAAGGGACAGAGAAAGTGTGTGTGAGAGAGAGAGAGAGAGAGAGAGAGAGAGAGAGAGAGAGATATTCAGTGTTCATTATTTGCGTCCGTTTGGGCCAAAGCAAACCAACTGCATGGGATCCCACCAAGCAGCGTACACACAGAATAAAAAACAGTCTTGTTTTACACCGACATGACGACCAAGAGCTCGCAGGCCAGAGCACTGCAGGGGGATGGGAGGTGTTATGAATGACTGTGATCTAGCCAGGAAGGTGTGTGTGTGTGTGTGTGTGTGTTTGTGTACAGTATATGTGCTTGTGTGTGTAGGTGTCTATGTGTGTGCTTTGGAGTTGTCCCCAGAAGGCTTCACGCCTCTAATAGAGATTAATGATCTAGAGCGAACCTGTCAGACCAGTGGAATTTTGAAATCACATCGAATTCATCTGGATCCCCTCTCTGCAGCACTCCTGAGCCAGCGCAATGGTGTACACACACACACACACACACACACACACACACACACACACACACACGTCCAGCCAAAGCAATAGTTTACCAGGTTGCCGAGCAGAGAGCACGCACTTACAATTGGATCATCTGTTTCTTTTTTCCTGGAAGGGAGGTCACTTATGTCTGACTGCAAGCCTTGCGTTCTTTCCCTGCTGTGTCTCAACCCAAACAAACACCAGAGGCTACTCTCCAAAATAAGCAGCACGCAAATGTCAGCCCTCTAATTTGTTAGATCCAGTCAACAGTTCTGTTTTCTGTCAAAACTTTCTATCTTCTCCATCTTGTATGTTAATCTTTCTTTTTCCATCTCTTACTCTATCTCTCTCTATCTCTCTCTTTCAGTATCTCTCGCACTAGATCATACAGTTTTCCAGGCAGGAGTGCCTGACCCTTTGGTTCTGTTGTTCCGGGGCAATTTTATTCCTTCATAATTATATAATTTCCTGAGCATTCTGCCAGGATCTTTTCCATGTTGAAATGGGTTACTAATGTGAACCTTATTTCAGCAGAAAGACGACTAAAAGCCACCTTTGTTGGGTGCCGGCGTATAGCACCATATCACATTTCCGCTCTCTTGGCCCTATCCTGTCACCCTGTGCTTTGAAAGTACCTACTACTGTCAAGTTGTGTTAAGCACAGAATGCATGCTGTACAGTATGTACATTTGAGCAGAATGTTCACAGTTCCTGAACAGGGACACATAATACATACACCTGGACAGGGACACATATCAAACATACACACCCGCAGCATGAGCTTACAGTACATATCGTCTAATGAAATGATGGGAGACAGATTGCGGTAAGACTTTTCCCCATGGTCACCTCTGAGTTGATTTAGACATCAGTGTGGCCATTACATACAGTGTGATATGCTGGGGGGCAGTCTAGGTAACTCTGACTGCTGTGTGGGTGTGGGGTGGGGGTGGTGTTGTTGACTGAGTTCCCATGCATAGGTAAAATATCCTTTTCCGGGGTATCACGGAGACATGCATGTCAGTAATGGTAGCTAATAATCAGTGGGTAGTTTTTCCTGTGTAGGCTATTTGTGTGTGCAGACGGCCCCTGTGGTTCCAGTTGACCGTAATGTAGTTTCACCTTTCAGAGTGTGAGCAGAGGACACAGGGACTCAGGTACAGGGACTCATATTTCTCATATTTCTCATATATCTCATACCCAGCTACAGCTCTCACAATGAGAAAACAATCAAGGAAGTTGTGAAGAGATCATTGAGTAACATCCACATTCCCAGACTACAAATAGTAGCTTGGGAATGTGTACAAATAGTAACAGTAAACACATGCACTGAGACTCGCTAAGTTTTCAGACAGCTGGAACCACATGATTTTGACGCAGAGAGAGAGAGAGAAAACAAAGACAGAGAGAAAATAGAGAGAGAGAGAGAGCACGTAAAGGCAGACCCGGCTGCAGAGAGCAGTGATAAAGGGGGCATTTGAGATTTTCAGGGGGGCACTCTCAATCGTAAAAGGCTACAGTTAGGATTAGGCCAAGTAAAACTGAGGGGGCACCTTTTTTGTTTGAGGGTGCATCGCCCCCTTTTGCCCCCCCCTGGAGCCGGGTCTGCGTAAAGGTCTAAAGTAAGGAGAACTGACAATCAAGCCAAATTCCTCACCTTCGGAAGCGTTCCAAGTTACGGTTCCTCTGGGGCTACACGGCTAATGACAACTAGCCGGCTCAACAGATGAGGAGCCATAATACACGGCTAATGTCAACTAGCCGCCTCAACAGATGAGGAGCCATGTACACGGCTAATGTCAACTAGCCGCCTCAACAGATGAGGAGCCATGTACACGGCTAATGACAACTAGCCGCCTCAACAGATGAGGAGCCATAATACACGGCTAATGACAACTAGCCGCCTCAACAGATGAGGGGCCATGTATACGACTAATGGAGGCCAGGAGCTGTGCGGGGAGTGGCCCGTGTGACACTGGAATGGGAGAGGATGTGTTTTTGTGAAAGAAGAGGATGTAAAGCACAAAAGGTGGAGATTATTATTGTGATTATTGTCTGTGTGTGTGTGTGTGTGTGTGTGCGTGTGTGCGTGTGTGCGTGCGTGTGTGTGTGTGTGAATAGGTTTGTATGAATGTTTAATGGCTTGGCTTTGGGTTGTCAAGAGTAATATTTGTAATGTTTGAACGTTTGCATCTGGGGATTACAGCAAGTTACAAACCTGGATGGCCCCCATAGATCCTCATCCAAATGTGTGCTTTGAAGCTCTACATAAATCACTCTTCATGCCTCGCAGATAATCACGAGTCTCTCTCACTCTGTCTCCCTCCCTTTCTTTCTCTCTCTCCCTCCCTCTCTCTCTCTCTCTCTCTGTATTCTCACTATGTGTATGTTTGTCTCTGTGTGTCTGTGTTTCTAAGTGTTTGGTGAATGTGTGTGCGTGTGTGTGTGTGTGTGTGTGTGTGTGTGTGTGTGTGTGTGTGTGTGTGTGTGTGTGTGTGTGTGTGTGTGTGTGTGTGTGTGTGTGTGTGTGTGTGTGTGCGAGCATGTGTGTGTGCATGTGTGTATCCTCACCTCAGAATGCGTGATTAAACCAAATGAAATTGGTTTCATACCAGCTGGCTCATCCCCAGGCCAAGGCAATTATGAATTATAAACAAGCAGTGCTTAAAACCACACTCTTACACATGCACAAACACACACACACACACACACACACACACACACACACACACACACACACACACACACACACACACACACACACACACACAGCTTTCAAGGGCATCATGCACATTTTAGATGTTAGTTTATCCAATGTTGCCCTAAACCAAATGTATTCATTTTTGTCTCAGGGGAGGATCAAGAAAAGACACACACACACACACACACACACACACACACACACACACACACACACACACACACACCATGTTATTTCTGAGAGGTATGAGGTCATATTGAGTTCTGTCGGTTCATCCTACCTTTGGTTCAACAGACCTGAAACAAGAAGAAGAGCTGAAATGAAGAGCTCTCTCTCTCTGTTCCTCTCTTTCACTGTCTTTTCTTCTCACTCACTGTTTTTTTTCTCTCTCACTCTGTACCTCTCTATCTCACTCTCTGTTCCTCGCTTTTGACTCTCTCTCCCTCTCTCTCTCTCCCACTCTATTTTCTCTTCCCCCTCTCTTTTTCTTCTCCATCTGGCAGAGGCAGGGAGTTGACATTTAGGAGCAGCGCCCGGAGCACTAACCCCCACTCTGATGAACCACCACTGCAGCCCAGCCCACCTCATCCAGCACCAGCGCTCACAATCACACTGTACTCATTCCCCACTATACTCACTGCAATATACTCACTCCCCACTATACTCACTGCAGTATACTCACTCCCCACTATACTCACTGCAATATATTCACTCCCCACTCTACTCACTGCAGTATACTCACTCTGCACTCTATTCACTGCAGTATACTCACTCCCCACTATACTCACTGCAGTATACTCACTGTTATACTCACTGTAGTATTCTCATTCCCCACTCAACTCACTGCAGTATACTCACTCCCCACTATACTCACTGCAGTATACTCACTCCCCACTATACCCACTGCAGTATACTGTACTCACTCCCCACTATACTCACTGCAGTATACTCACTCCCCACTATACTCACTGCAGTATACTCAATCCCTACCCTACTCACTGCAGTATACTCACTCTGCACTCTATTCACTGCAGTATACTCACTCCCCACTATACTCACTGCTGTATACTCACTGTAGTATTCTCACTCCCCACTATACTCACTGCAGTATACTCACTACCCACTATACTCACTGCAGTATTCTCACTCCCCACTCTACTCACTGCAGTATACTCACTCCCCAGTATACTCACTGTAGTATACTCACTCCCCACTATACTCACTGTTATACTCACTGTAGTACACTCACTCCCCACTATACTCACTGCAGTATTCTCACTACCAACTATACTCACTGCAGTATTCTCACTACCCACTATACTCACTGTAGTACACTCACTCCCCACTATACTCACTGCAGTATTCTCACTACCAACTATACTCACTGCAGTATTCTCACTACCCACTATACTCACTGAGGTATAAAAACTACACTATGTTCAGTACAGCACACTTCCTCATCCCTGCAATACTCACTAGAGCATCATCATAACAGAGTACTCACTTCAAAGAGTTATCTGCTTAGTTACAGTAGTCTGCTGTTGGTCTGCTTAGTTTTACAGTGAATACTAAGTGAAGGTTTGAAGGGAACTTCAGCCTCAGACTTTCTCTCGGGAGACAGTTTGGTTTATCGATCTTCTCTTATGCAGCAGGATAGACCGTGTCATTGCCACACAAGTGGGAGCAGAATTGGAAATGTGTCGTAACAATGTATTGGTTAATTTGATTAAAAAGTCACAGGTTAGGCTGCTACTGGCTATTATTGTAATGATGCTATTCACAAATAATGATCTGTAAAGTAACTTAGACTTTTAAAAACTATTTTAAAGTTTTTAAGAAATAGGGAGATTTTAAGTTTAAAGTTATCATAAGAAATAGGGAGATTTTAAGTCCATATCGCCCAGCCCTAATCAGATGGCTTTCCTCCCTCCCTAAAGGTCCGTTCACACCAAGAGCGATAACTATAACGATAACTGTAACCATAACGATAAAAGCGTCCACACTGGCCAACGATAAGTAGTCTCTCCTTGTGTTGATGAATGTGATGGCTAAAATGCGTTGGATTCTGATTGGCTGTTAGCTTTTTTATCGTTGAAGTGATTCCAGCGACATTGTTCTTCATGTCAATATAGTTATAGTTGATGTGTGAACGTCATCATTCATATTACCAAGAACAATATATTTTTAACAGTTATCGTTATAGTTATCGTTCTTGGTGTGCGCGGCCCTGGACCCGCCCAACCGGCCCCGTCGCCTGTATGGAGCCAGCGTGTGTGTGTGGTCTCTCAGCAGGGTCAGCTGACTGTGGCGTGGCCCAGAGGTGGGCCGCAGCTCAGCCAGATGTGGCCCGGGGGGGGGGGGGGGGCTCTGGAGCTGGGGCGGCGGCGGTGGTGGTGGAGAGGCCTCCTGGAGAGCTGCCTGACTCATACATAAGTGCAGACATATTTGAGGCTTGAATTCCTCCTCGAGATGTGAAGTGTGTGTTTTAATGATTCCCATGAGCACTGGAAGGAGAGGGAGAAGGGGAGGGTGCGAGTGTGTGAGTGTGTGAGTGTGTGTGTGTGTGTGTCAGGAGGGGGCTGGCAGTTGTAAATCCTTACAGCACATTCTCTGAGTGTGTGTGTGTGTGTGTGTGTGTGTGTTTTTTCTGAAGCGGAGTTCAGAGAAAAGAAAAGTTACAGCAGATTGAGAGAGAGAAAGTGGGAAGGAGAGAGAGTGAGAGAGAGAGAGAAAGCGGGAAGAAGAGAGAGAGAAAGCGGGAAGAAGAGAGAGAGAGAGAGAGAGAGAGAGAGAGAGGGAAGAAAGGAGGAGTGGTGATGGTGAGCAGTGCTGAGTGTTGATCTTGGAGAGAGGATTTAAGAGCGAGGGTGTCAGTGGGTGTCAGTGAGTGGAACAGAAGCCAGGCCAGCACAGTCACAGACCCACCTCAAAGCCTTTGATAGACCCAGAGCAACTCCTACGTTATGCAACACCTCAGCCCATGCCCAAAAGAGGACAAGCCTGTGGGACCTGTACATGTGTGCACGGGCATCTGTCATTGTGTGTGTGTGTGTGTGTGTGTGTGTGTGTGTGTGTGTGTGTGTGTGTGTGCGTGCGTGTGTGTGCATGTGCGTGTGTGTGTTTGTGAATAGGTTTGGATGTACAGTATACATGTTTAATGGCTTGGCTTTGGGATGTCAAGGGTGAACTGGTAAATGTGGAATGTGTATTTTGAAAATTATCCCTGTCAACAGCAAGTCAACGAGGTTAATCAATCATAAATTAACGTGTGTGTGTGTGTGTGTGTGTGTGTGTGTGTGTGTGTGTGTGTGTGTGTGTGTGTGTGTGTGTGTGTGTGTGTGTGTTGTATGTGCATGCCTATGATAGTGCGTGCATGTGTAAAAGAGTGAGCTTGTACCACAGTGTTTGTGTGTGTGTGTGTGTGTGTGTGTGAGAGAGTGTGTGAGAGTGTATGTGTGTGTGTGTTAGTGTGTACTACTTTCAACTGAAAAATCACTTTCAACTAGATGTTGGTGATGACAGGACCTCCTTCACAGACTCCAGGACGAGGCAGCCGCCCAGCGATGCCCTGGCTGCTTGTGGGGTTCACTAGTCCTGGCCTGAGAGCTGCTGCTGCCCCGGCCTCTGGGTTTGGCAACAGACAGAGGCAGTGGGCAGCCTCCTTCAAACGCTCCCAGCTACAGTACAGTACTCTCACACACTCCCAGTCCCTGTCCAACGTTCCTAGTTAAGTCTGACTAGATGTTCTCATGCACTGAGCATTGCGGTCATGCAAGGTGAGTGTTAGTATGTCTTTATGCATGTGTGTCATGCGTAATCCCATTTACTTGCTGTTTACAGAGGATGGATTTCAATATACGCAGGCACCTGTACACAGGATACACACAAACATGCCCACACACACAAGATGTTCTCCAGGTTCTCTCTCTCTCTCTCTCTCTCTCTCTCTCTCTCTCTCTCTCTCTCTCTCTCTCTCTCTCTCTCTCTCTCTCTCTCTCTCTCTCTCTCTCTCACACACACACACACACACACACACACACACACACACACACACACACACACACACACACACACACACACACACACACACACACCTCTTTCTACCTCCAGCACAACATAACCCTCAGTAGTACAGTCACATTTCTCTGCCCAAAATATGTGAACAAAAAAAAGAAACAGTGAGAACAAGCCCAGTTCAGTTGTGTAGGTAATATCTGGCTTATTTGAAGTGTTAACAGGAGACTACCATAAAGGCCTGAACTAATAACCAATTTAGAGCTTGAAGCAGAGCCTGTGATGAAAACGTAATGAAATCAGCCCAAATTTCAGATGGCATAATCCCCGTCCCCATAGTCTAATCACACTGAGCAGTCAGCAGAATGACAGCGGCGAAACAAGCTTAATCCCCATGATTGACATCTCCCAGCAAATTGACTGTGGGTTTGCCTAAGAAGAAATATTCAAGACAATTAACAAGTGATTCTTTTTTTCATTCTTCTGTGGAGACCTTGGATGGCCTTTTCTCCTCCTCGCTCTTTTCATGTCTCCCTTGTCTCATTCTTTACCTGTCTGTCTTTCACACATATGCAGACACACACTCTCACACACACACACACACACACACACACACACACACACACACACACACTGAAGCACACATGCACAGTCACACACACACACACACACACACACACACACACACACTCAAGCACACATGCACACACACATACACATACACACACACACACACACGCACGCACACATGCACGCATACACACACACACACACACACACACACACACACACACACACACACACACACACACACACACTCTTTCACATTAGCGCACGCACACACACACACACACACACACACACACACACACACACACACACACACACACACATAAACAATATATGTACAGTGAGCTCGAGGTTGGTATGGTGTTTTTTTTTTCAGTTCAGATGCAAAAAAAACCCTGGCTAAAAAAAAACAGAGAGAGAGAAAGAGAGCTACATTAGCATATGTAAATTAAACTATTGTTCAGTCCAAAAAACATTCCTCAGACTCTTCCTCAAATGACACATACTGTCAATATACTACAGCAACATTGTGGCCCCTCAAATGAGAAATACTATACATATACTACAGCAACATGGAGGCCCCTCAAATGAGAAATACTATACATATACTACAGCAACATGGAGGCCCCTCAAATGAGAAATACTATACATATACTACAGCAACATGGAGGCCCCTCAAATGAGAAATACTATACATATACTACAGCAACATGGAGGCCCCTCAAATGAGAAATACTATACATATACTACAGCAACATGGAGGCCAGCGTGTGAACCCCGGCTGCTGCGTCTCACACTGTGGCAGCAGATCCTGTGCTGATGATGGGGAGAGAGGGAGAACGACCCAGACTTGAAAAGAGCAGAGATCTCCAGAGGGAGACACACACACACACACACACACACACACACACATACACACACACACACACACTCACTCACTCACACCCAAGGTCTCTGGAGAGGACAGCGCGGTGGCAACAGCACATTTATCATTCATGGCTCCACCTGCGGGAGCCTCCTGTGTGCCCCACTACTGGCCCCTCTGGCTACTGGGAGAGCAGCCCACAGCACACTGGACACCACCACAGCTACAGAACGCACCCTCTGGTCCTCTCACAACGCTCTCTCTCTCTCTCTCTCTCTCTCTCTCTCTCTCTCTCTCTCTCTCTGTGTGTGTGTGTGAGTGTGACTGGTGTGTGTGTGTGTGTGTGTGTGTGTGACTTTCACTGGGATCGTCATTCACAGAGCTCCATCTGACTAGATATCCCACTAGATACTGTATGTGTGCTCCATACTGTACTTAACATGCAAATGATATGTATGTATGTGCATAATTACAGCACATGAACAGGACGTTAAACATGCATATTTAATAGTGGCGCATGGGAAGCGTATCATCTGCATGCGTTAGAACACACCATACCTATACAGTACACGTGGCCCATATAGACGCCGAGGAAGCAGAGGCCTGTAGCATACGTGCACAGCAAGTCAACCAGACATGAGTCCTTGGACTCCTGTGTAACACGCCTATGTAATGTAGCCTTGCAGAAATAAAAATGGCCTGGAATTGGTGAGTAGCCTATTCAAGTCATATTTGTTCCTCCTGAAGTTTATGAATTCAATTATTTCCAGATTCCACTCTGATGTATACAGTAGGTAGCTCGCCGACTAGTCTGCCAAAGTCATTTTTCTTTTACATGTATTAGCTCAGAGGAGGGTATTCCTATATGGTCCTATCCAGTAAAGACACATCGCTGGCATCCCCTTTTACATGTATTAGCTCAGAGGAGGGTATTCCTATATGGTCCTATCCAGTAAAGACACATCGCTGGCATCCCATTGTAAAGACATTAAGATAATGGAGCATATGGCGGAGCTGGCCAGGGCCCAAGACTTGTGACAGGAAACGCCGCACTGAGGCCTTCAGCGCGAGCTGCACCTGTGGTGACGGATGGGGCATGAACCAGTGTGGTGGAGCATGAGCTAATGGATTGCACGTCTAGCGTGACAGTTACAGTAACAAGAGAAAAAAACACACACACACACACACACACACACACACACACACACACACACACACACACACACACACAGCAATACAATGTGTTTTCCTATAGAGCGTCCAGCCCGCCCCTAACCCTTGCTGCTGCTCAGATTAATGTTTACTCTACAGCCTGCAGCATCTACTGTAATGCCCTCGAATACAGAGGCTTAGTAAAGATCCCAACTCCAAACACCTTTTCTCTAAATACCTTTTCTCCACGACACAAGACTCAACCCTGCTATGGAAACGCTTCCTCTCACGGCCACAATATCCTTCTTAAGCGCATTAGAACTACATTACAATGATTTAATGATGATAGCTAATGACAGAAATGAGAAATCGGCCAACTGGAGAGAAAGTAAATAAAAACATAGCCCAGCAGTTGGTGCAAATTGCTTTGTGGCAGAACTCTGTGATTAAATCAGGATGTGGGTGAATCTGGTTTGTAAACACAGGGAATGGAACAGCTAGAGCAGTGTGTTACTGTATGATGCACATTATCTGGCAATAGCCTGGAATGTCTTTCAGACATCTTTGCAATAGTGAGCTAAAATGTCCTTCTGATCCAACAGCTATTACAAAAAAACACACACTCTGCAAGATGTCTTTGGAGGTCCCCAGAGCTTTGGAAACGGGAAGTTTCAAAGTTGTAGTGTTCAATTGAAACGTGTGTGTGTGTGTGTGTGTGTGTGTGTGTGTGTGTGTGTGTGTGTGTGTGTGTGTGTGTGTGTGTGTGTGTGTGTGTGTGTGTGTGTGTGTGTGTGTGTGTGTGTGTGTGTGTGTGTGTGTGTGTGTGTGTGTGTGTGTGTGTGTGTGTGTGTATGTGTGTGTGAGTGTGCGTGCATGCTTGCATGTGCGCTTGCACGTATATGTGTGTGTCTATGTTGTTGTTGTTTTGGTTGATGTGTATAAGCTTTAAAACTCCCGTTTCATCATGTCCAATTATTCATATTTGTTTGAACTATTCCTGTAACCATCACTGTCCATGTTTGCCGTTTACCTACCGGCCCTGACATGAGATGAGTGGGCGTCTGACTCCAGCTCATTAGTGTTCAGGTGAGGTGGTTGCCGCTGGCTACTCAGACACTGACCTGAGCACAGCTCTGCCACAGCACTGGGCTGCCACATTTGGGAGACGTGACCTGAGTGACAAAGGAGTTCCATCTGTTGCTATGGGTACCCCGTGGAGATTGTCTGGGCCACTGGGTGGAACTGTGCTGTTAGTCAACACTGCCCCCTGCTGTTGAGAAGTGAAAACTGCATCAACGATATCCATGAGAGAAAAACATGTAGGCCCACTGAGTTGTTTAGGTCACTCTAAACCATGCTTTTGGGCCTATCATCAAGAATAGCAACAGTACTATTAATTAAAGGGAGGGGATGATGAATATGGAAACACATTTATTCATTTGATAATGCATGTACTGTTCACATTATTGGAATTAGATTGAAATGCATTACTTTATAATTTATATTCTTTATTATTCGCGGGTACAACAAGAAAGCAATTAAGTTTTTGAGTGAATTGAGTTTTGTATTGGAGGGCTGTCTGACATCTGGGGGTATGATCTTCTCAGAAGAACAATTGCTAACCCTTGAACATTGTCTGAGAAATAACAGGCTCTTTGTCGTTATTTGGATGCGGTGTTGTTTTAATCAGTATTGGTCATTCCAAATAAAATAATCAAATGTGTGTGTGTGTGTGTGTGTGTGTGTGTGTGTGTGTTTGTGTGTGTGTGTGTGTGTGTGTATGTTTGCGTGTGTGTGTGAGAGTGCATGCGTGCGTGCGCATCAGCTTCAGCGGAGTTTCTTTCACTGTAACTCAACTACAATATAGCTCCTCCTGCAGACGCCAGACCCCTCTCTGTCCTGCATATCCTCTCTGTCCTGCATGTCCTCTCTGTCCTGCATGTCCTCTCTGTCCTGCATGTCCTCTCTGTCCTGCATGTCCTCTCTGTCCTGCATGTCCTCTCTGTCCTGCATGTCCTCTCTGTCCTGCATGTCCTCTCTGTCCTGCATATCCTCTCTGTCCTGCATATCCTCTCTGTCCTGCATATCCTCTCTCTGTCCTGCATGTCCTCTCTGTCCTGCATGTCCTCTCTATGTCCTGCATGTCCTCTCTATGTCCTGCATGTCCTCTCTGTCCTGCATGTCCTCTATGTCCTGCATGTCCTCTCTGTCCTGCATGTCCTCTCTGTCCTGCATGTCCTCTCTCAAGGTCAAGGTCAAGGTAAACTTTATTATCCCCTAGGGGAAATTAATGTGGTCAACACGTCTCACAAAACATACAGTATAAACAAGTCAGACAAGACAGAAAGACAATAACATGCCACATTACAAACATCACAAAGACATATCATAAAAAGGGCTGTATAATAAATAGAGAATAAATAGGAAGATAAAAGATAGAGAACTGCAATACTTAAAAAGGAATTACATCGGTGTGCAGAGAACTAAAGATATTTTTGATCTTTTGCAGTCTAATTGCTGTGGGCACAAATGACTTGTGGTACCTTGCTATTCTGATTGCTCTCTGCAGAATTCTGCCATTCGACCTGTTACTTCTGACAAAACTTTATGGACAGAGGATGTGTTGGATCAGATAGGATTTGCTCCATCTTTCCTGAAATTAGCTCATTACAGCTGGATTGCGGATGCCTGGTCCACTCCAATGACTCTGCTAGCTGATTTGACAATGCACTGCAATTTGTTCTGGTTTCTCTGTCCTGCATATCCTCTCTCTGTTCTGCATGTCCTGAACCCCATGTCAAAGCTTTGCTAGAAGTACAGTACAGTATGTTAGAGATTTAGACAGGTTTGATCAAACACAGAATGAATACGTTGTGCTAATTGTTTAGGCTTTTCTGCACTAGTGGTTATAGGTAAACATGGCATCGTCATCTTCGGGTGGATTCATTGTCAAGAGTGAAAGTTTACAAGCTTTAATTTCCATATCTACTGCCAATACACCACCACTACCAATACAGAAGAATGTGGACCAGAGAAACACTCAAGCTCTGTCTCAAATGGTTTCTCAAACATTGTTGGAATTGTGGTTGGAGGTCTTAATCCAAATCAATTAATTAAAGACTAATAATGGTTTTGTAAAACACAGTTTAATTCAGATTAATCAATTTTGTTTTATAGAGTTCTGAATTAAGTTTGCACTTGTAAGTTTTTTTGAATTCGCAACATTCACTAGTCTCAGACTGACTTTATTTGATAGATAGATAGATACAGTAGATAGATAGATAGATAAGTGCAAGTATATTGCCAACTTCCTTTTTTCCCAATTTGGTGACTTCCTGTTTACAGAAACCAATCTCTTTCTCTCTGTCATGACCGCAGACACCAGTCTTTCCAGAGGGTTCATGTCTGTTCAGTGTCACAGATGTCCAGAAGATTCTCTGCCATGCGTCCTACAAAGAAGGCTGAGAACATGGCCGCAGAACACTGAGCCAAACTCAGATTTAGGGCAATGGAGACATCAGCTGTCCCGAATTTGAAATCTCCCAAAGTATACACAGACGCATGCACACACACCCACACACACACACCCACACACACACACCCACACACACACACACACACACACACACACACACACACACACACACACATGCACACGCACACACAAAAATACAAACACACACACACACACACACAGCTAATTTGTCCCAGAAATGAGTAAGCACAAACATTGCAGTCTTATTGTTACTTAACTCTGAACAATATTTGATCCACTTTAATCCACTATAAATTCATGATTTTGGGCCTTTGCCGATTGCCTTTATTTCATTTGGAGAAATGTAACTCATTTCTCATTTACTGTAATACTCTTTCCTGCCAGAAGGTGTCAGTACTCTCAAGGCTTACCACACCTTACAATGTCAGGCTTTTTTAACTTTCTGTGCACATATTGTCCATCTGAAGCAATTCACCACTTGACTGGGATTGATTCACATTCGCTATCAACAAGCAGTGTGTGAATAAAGAAAAAGTTTGAGCAAGTTTGAGCTCCTAACACTGTGCCCACGTCACGTGGCTGATGCACCCCTGGCACAGTTGGCATTGGCATCAAGTTTGAGCTCCTAGAGCTGAGTGCACACATGGTTGACGCAACACTGGCACAGTCCACAAACATTAGCTTGGGCAGTGGTCACCCCGCACAATGCAGAGTTGATCTCAGCATTGCCAGGTCATTGGTCCTCTGAATGGTGGATCATTAAATCATGATGAGTATCTTCAGTATATGGCAATAAATCTAACCTTGACCTTGACCTTGATGATAATGAACCACTGACGATCAGAACCGGACATTCCTGGTTCCAAAGAGTAAAAGTCCTGCCATATATTCTTTCTACCTGTGCACTTAACACAGGTGATATCACTAAATATCTGATCTACCTGGCAGCTAATTTAGGATGAGCTGGCTTCCAAAATGGTTGGCAGGACTTTTACTCTTTGGAACCAGGAATGTCCGCCTCTGCTGACGACGGACAGTAAACAAGTACGGCTGCCCTGTGAGAGGTCCACTGTGTCCAATGTCCGCCCTGTGAGGACATGCTCTGTCTCCCAGGCGGCCTCTCTCCCCGCGCCCCCTCCACCCGCTCCGGGGGCACCATCAGAACAGAGGGTCTCGTCGCGGGCTGGCGTTGGTGCCAGCATGGCTGCTATGACTCCAGCTGCTCTGCCAGCCTGAGGCAGGGTCGAGAGGTTTGGATAAGGAGGGCATGGATATTGTATGTGTGCCGTAGAAAGAAAACTCAGCATGTCAGATGGTACAAATAGATTTTGTATTCCTGCCATGAAGAAAGAAAATACATGTTTTGTTGATTTGATCATACTGATAAATGAAGACCAGATAATGGTGGAAAAATCAGGAACAAGGTTTCCATTTTGACGCCCATGAAGGGAGAGATAGCAGGGATTCACATAAAGATTCATCAGTGTATCTAACTGTACAGGGAACAGGTTATGTGTACTGTAAGTATCCCTACCATAATCAATCATCAGTGTATCTAACTGTACAGGGAACAGGTTATGTGTACTGTAAGTATCCCTACCATACTACTAATCATCAGTGTATCTAACTGGACAGGGAACAGGTTATGTGTACTGTAAGCATCCCTACCATACTACTAATCATCAGTGTATCTAACTGTACAGGGAACAGGTTATGTGTACTGTAAGTATCCCTACCATACTACTAATCAATCATCAGTGTATCTAACTGTACAGGGAACAGGTTATGTGTACTGTAAGTATCCCTACCATACTACTAACCATCAGTGTATCTAACTGTACAGGGAACAGGTTATGTGTACTGTAAGCATCCCTACCATACTACTAATCATCAGTGTATCTAACTGTACAGGGAACAGGTTATGTGTACTGTAAGTATCCCTACCATACTACTAATCAATCATCAGTGTATCTAACTGTACAGGGAACAGGTTATGTGTACTGTAAGCATCCCTACCATACTACTAATCATCAGTGTATCTAACTGTACAGGGAACAGGTTATGTGTACTGTAAGTATCCCTACCATACTACTAATCAATCATCAGTGTATCTAACTGTACAGGGAACAGGTTATGTGTACTGTAAGCATCCCTACCATACTACTAATCATCAGTGTATCTAACTGTACAGGGAACAGGTTATGTGTACTGTAAGTATCCCTACCATACTACTAATCAATCATCAGTGTATCTAACTGTACAGGGAACAGGTTATGTGTACCGTAAGCATCCCTACCATACTACTAATAATCAGTGTATCTAACTGTACAGGGAACAGGTTATGTGTACTGTAAGTATCCCTCCCAGTGCCACACTTCATCAAT
>NC_084999.1:25690651-25695651 GCF_963854185.1 Sardina pilchardus
TTCTTGCTTTTGTTGCGCCAGTGCCGGTTTAATAAAATGATTCATCCTTTTAAATGAACACCTTCCCCTTTTATATTAAGGTTATAAAAAACGCTCCAACAGAACTAGTGTGCAATCACGCTTGTTCCCTTAAGTTCAACCCTTAAGATAGTGCTGAAGCATTACGGCTCTGAGTGCTACAGAGGAAGTGAAGGAGAGGAGCAGTAAGTGGCACCTTTCCTCGTCTCTGCTGCCGACCCCTCGCTGGCGTCTCTCCCGGACCGCAGCCAATCTGCCGAGATGCGCTGGCAAAACTCTTCCCTTGTTGATCACTTAAAGCATCATTCACTCTGCAAAAACCTCTTTAATCTTTTTTCATTCACACACACACACGCACACACACACGCACACACACACACACACACACACACACACACACACACACACACACACACACACACACACACACACACAGTGAAGTTGGAGCTACAGTATAAGACTGTGCTCTCTCTATTTATTTGATGTGAAGTGGGAATTTGTGTGTATAGTTCTTTGCAGCCTGGCTTGACTCTGTACTTCAAGTTGTTGGATAAGAAGACATGAGAGAGAGATCATCTGTTGACATACTGTCAAACAGCCCTCTCCTGTCATGAGAACAGGCCCTGTTGAGACATGTGCCCTCTTCAGCTTGGGGTTCGTGTAATGGGTCACAAAGGCCATCTTTGTGCTGAGCTGTGTCCGGTGGTGGTCACAGAAAATCTTACACTTGCCGAGGAACGTCTGCACTGGTTCATTTCCTGAGGGAGCAGGGGGCGTTGCTGCTGTCAGTAGCCCTCTCTCCCTCTCTCCCTCTCTCCCTCTCTCTCTCAGCAGCTAGTGCACACTGTCGTCTCTGCTCTGTCACTAAAAGACCTCCTCTGTTGGACCTCGTTTTCCTCTCCATTTCCCTGCCATACCACTCTCTGATTGACCCTTCACCGCTTTTCTGAGTCACTGAGCATCTGGAGCAGCGTTTGAGGAGATTTCTTCGCCCCCCCCCCCCCCCCCCCCCCCCCCCCCCGTCGTCATCATCATCATGCAGGACCATATAATGGACATCAAGGGGGCAGAGAAAGAGGGATAGAGTGGGAGAGGAATAGATGGGGAGAGAGAGAGAGAGAGACAGAGAGAGAGAGAGAGCAAGGTATTTAGCAGCATATTGAATGAAAGAATCCAAACCTTCCTTAACAAGCACAATACCCTGTGTAAAAAACAATTGGCTTTCTTCCAAATCATCGCACTACGGATCACATTTACACCCTACACACCCTAATCAACAAACACGTAAAAGATAAGAAAAATGGAAAAATATTTGCATGGTTTGTCGACTTTAAAAAAGCATTTGACTCTATTTGGCATGACGGATTATACTACAAACTGCTAGAAACTGGTGTAGGGGGTAAAGTATATGATGTGATCAAATCAATGTATTCAAACAATAAATGCAGTGTAAAAATTGGCAAAAAACAAACAGAAGTCTTCACACAGAAACGAGGAGTGAGACAGGGCTGCAGCCTGAGTCCAACTCTGTTCAACATCTACATCAATGAGTTAGCGGTGCAGTTGGAACAGTCTGCAGGCTCTGGACTCACCCTCCAGAATACAGAAGTCAAATTTCTGCTCTTTGCAGATGATCTGGTCCTCCTATCCCCTTCTGAACAGGGCCTACAAGAACACCTAGACCTGCTGGCAAAATACTGCCAGACCTAAACCCCACAAAAACAAAAATCATGATTTTTCAAAAGAAACCCAGATGTCAGGAACACAGACACACTTTCACTCTAGGTGGCACCGCCCTAGAGCACACGATGCAGTATACCTACCTCGGTCTGGTTATTACTGCATCAGGTAGTTTCAGCATGGCAGTGAATGCACTCAAAGAAAAAGCCTGCAGAGCCCTCTATGCAATAAAATCTAAATTTTACAATATAAATATACCAATATCAATCTGGTGCAAATTATTTGATAGCATAATACAGTCTATTGCGCTATACGGAAGTGAAGTCTGGGGTCCACTCAGCATGCACAACTACACTGCATGGGACAAGCATCCAACAGAAGCCCTACATGTAGAATTCTGTCGATTTATTCTTAAAGTCCAAACAAAAACACCAAACAATGCATGTAGGGCAGAATTAGGCCGTTACCCATTGGCAATACCTATCCAAAAACGAGCACTAAAATTCTGGATGCACTTGAAATCAAGTCCCATAAATGCACTCCACTTTGAGGCTCTACAAACACAGGAACTGAACCCTAACAAGAGTCCCTTATGCCAACTGGTACTGAAGCTCACTAACTCCATAACAAGTATACAACCTGCTCAGACCAGTACTGCTTCCAAATCAACAATTAGTGTCAAAATTGCCATCAAACAAGCGAAAGAAGACTATTTGGAACATTGGAGAAATCAAACTACCAGTCAAAGCAGAATGAATTTCTATCGGGCCCTAAATCGAGAATATAAATTGGCTGAGTATCTCTTCTCTGTCAGAGATACGAAGCAGAGGCAAATCCTGACCAAGTACAGGCTAAGTGACCACACTCTTACAGTGGAAACAGGCAGGCACAGGAAAACCTGGCTGCCAAAAGAGGAAAGAATATGTGGTCACTGCCAGACAGGGAAGGTTGAGACAGAGGAGCACTTTCTTCTTCACTGTGAAAAATATAAAAACATAAGAGAGGCATCTTTCCCTAGTTTTAAATCATACTACCCAAAGTTCGAAACCATGGGTTCACATGATAAACTGCCTATCCTCTCAGGAGAGGGATATTCAGCCCCTCTAGCAGCAAGATACATTTCACACTGTCATAAGCTGAGAGACACTAGCATAACTTAATTATTTTATCTCACAGGACTATATCCTTATTTTTACAGAGAATAGACATACTTATGGTATATTACTTGTATTCTTATGTGTATGTGTACAGTATAATGTATGCATGTGTACAGTGTATGTATTATCATTCTGTGCTAATGTTACACTATGATATACATTTGTTTGACTGCTTTGGCAACATGAATGTCTTATTTGTCATGCCAATAAAGCATCCTTGAATTGAAATTGAATTGAATTGATAGAGGAGACAAGAGAGGGGACAGTTTGCTTTGGCATGATGGCGTCTGTGTGCCCTGCTGCCATTGCTGGTGGAGCTGATGGGCTTGAGTTTAAAGGGAGCCCCGTTGGCAGGCGAGGTTGGCAGGGTCTCAGCAGCTGTTGTTGTCAGACAGCATGTTGTCCCACTGCAGGTTGCCCTCTCCCCCTCCCAGGGTAATGGCGGGGCAGTCCCACTGCAGGTTGCCCTCTCCCCCTCCCAGGGTAATGGCGGGGCAGTCCCACTACAGGTTGCCCCCCCCCCCCCCCCAGGGTAATGGCGGGTCAGTCCCACCATCACAGCAGTAGCCTCTGGGGAAGGAACAGTAGGACACCACATACTGTACTGTACATCTACTACTGTCAACTGCAGCTCCAAGACATTGGAAGAGGATTGGAAAGGAAGTGTCTGCCATGCATTTTCATTGTTTCTGTGTGTGTGTGTGTGTGTGTGTGTGTGTGTGTGTGTGTGTGTGTGTGTGTGTGTGTGTGTGTGTGTGTGTGTGTGTGTGTGTGTATGTGTGTGTGTGTGAGAGAGAGAGAGAGAGAGAGAGAGAGAATGAGTGGGGAGGGGGAGAGAGAGTGAGCATGTTTGGGGGAAAACGTGAAAAGAGGAAAACGGAAATTGCTTAAGTCAGTCAATGTGGTGGTGTGATGAGGTAAATAACAGGTTGTAGTGGAATAGAGAGAAAGAGAGAGAGAAAAGGAGAGAGAGATAGAGTGAGTAAGAGAGAGAGAGAGAGAGGGTGTTGAGGAAGAGCAAGAGTAGACACAGGGCATAAATCAGTGAGATCACGAGCACGATGCGCAGGCAGTGCAAAACAGATTTAAAAATCAATAGCAGCCTAAGCCCCTATCCTATGGGAGGAGACGTATTAATTGGGAATCCCATCAAACTGCAGTGTGTATGCATCTTAGAGCTGTACACATGCTGAAGAGCGCTGGGATACAGTAGATGAACAGCATGCTGGGTAGATGATGTCTGTCAACCCATACAGCACAACCAGGTTTACAGGGGACGGGTGGAGCTTCATGAGCCAGCATTACCTGTTAATATCAGTTGTTATTACCTGTTATAATGAGAGGTTATTACCTGTTATGAGCCTGTCTCTTGATGAGCGGTTGTTACCTGTTATGAACCTTCTTTTAAAACTTACTGAACTGTAACTATAAAGCAGTCAGTTTGTTTTCCATAGACATACAGCATTTAAATGGATTGTTGCAACCGAATGTACTGTATGATATTGGTTGGAGGCACCTTTCATGATTGATTAAAAGTATTACGTGATTCTCTCAGGAAGAGAGCACATCAGAGAGAGCAATTAAAGGTGAAGTGGAGATGAGTTGATGGCTGCATTGGCTACTGGATGAGGAAGCGTAAGGCTTTTCATTTCCTGGCTGTTGGCAGAGGACTAGTGTTAGCAGAGGGCTAGTGTTAGCAGACAGTGTATGCTAGCCATCACACTGGCAGCTAATCTGTAGAGGGAGACCTTGGCTCTCCCCGCAGTGGACGGTGATCATATCTCCGTCACCCTAGTCTTTCTCTCTCTCTCTCTCTCTCACACACACACACACACACACACACACACACATACACACACACACAGTGACATTCTCAGTAAGAAGGACTGACCCATGTTTCACTACCTGGGGCATATCCACATGACACAAGTGAAATGCACTGCCACATTGACATGTGTAATAAAGACACTTATATGTGCGGTTTGTGCTCACAGGACACAGGAAACTCATGCACACACACGCACACACACACACACACACACACACACACACACACACACACACACACACACACACACACACACACAGGAAAGCAGTACAGACACACAATCACACAGAGATGACCCTGAGAAAATGCATTACACA
>NC_084999.1:25720651-25728151 GCF_963854185.1 Sardina pilchardus
ATCCTAAAATGCTATAAATTGTTAACAAAATGTATACAAATTCTGAATTCAAAATATGAAATAGAAACAAGACAAGCCATTTTCTGTGTGTGTAGGGTTTGAGCAGAGACTATGATTGCCACTGCTGTGAATGATCTGTATCCTGCTTAAGGCAAGAAGGTTTTCAAGGAAATTTCATAGTGCTCCTAAATTTTTTTCTGTGCTCCTAAACTTTTTCATTTAGGAGCACCTGTGCTCCTAGTGAAAAAGCTTAGCGTACAGCCCTGGTGTGTGTGTTTGTGTGTGTCTGTGTGTGTATGTGTGTGTTTGTGCGTGCGTGTGTATGTACTGGATGGAGAAATTGGACAGGAATTGGGCCTCAATTTCTGCTCTTTTGGCTACAATCAGACCAAAATCATGCAGCATCTGCCCGGTGTTAAGGAATTCTCTTGTGTGTGTGTGTGTGTGTGTGTGTGTGTGTGTGTGTGTGTGTGTGTGTGTGTGTGTGTGTGTGTGTGTGTGTGTGTGTGTGTGTGTGTGTGTGTGTGTGTGTGTGTGTGTGTGTGTGTGTGTGTGTCATACAGCATCCCAGTGTCAGGGATTCTTCTTGAGCAGAGATGTGTACTGTGTTGGCCACCTGATTCCATTAGGCTCCTGGCTCCATTCCTCAGATGTTAGATGTTAGTCAGTAGCTAGATCAGTGTGTCAGCTCTTGGGTGAGGTCTGGTATACCATGGTTGTTAATGTCATCATCATTGCTATCATCATCACTGTTGCCATGGTGGTCATCATCATTGTTATCATCATCACTGTTGCCATGGTTGTCATCCTCATCTCCTTCATCTCTGTCGTCCTCCTCCTCTGTTTCATAGTCCCAGTCTAGAGAGCATTAACTAGCAATCAGTCACTGATTAGGAAGGCCCACCTTGTGTGTGTGTGTGTGTGTGTGTGTGTGTGTGTGTGTGTGTGTGTGTGTGTGTGTGTGTGTGTGTGTGTGTTCGTGTGTGCGTGTGTGTGTGTGTGTGTGTGTGTGTGTGTGTGTGTGTGTGTGTGTGTGTGTGTGTGTGTGTGTGTGTGTGTCAGTGGGGAACTGGTCCAGGCCTTCACAATGCTCCAGACTGCTTGAGTGAAAAAGAAGAAACTTCTTTGTTCTTTTACTTCCTGTTTTCTATGTCAGCGCAGAGTTAGAGACCGTGCAGGTGTATATGAGTTACCCATGAGAAGAGGGAAGGAGACCGTGCAGGTGTGTATGTCAGTACAGAGTTAGAGACCTGTGCAGGTGTGTAAATATGAGCCGTTTCTTGCCGCGCCAGTTATTTGCATGTCATGGCCCGTCTGCTGACTTGTAGACACAGTGTCTGTTGGGCACCAAGAGATGAAATCCCCTGGCATGATGAGAGAAGAGGGATATGGTGATGGACTGTTTTATTAACTTTCCCTGGAATTGTATCTGCTAGTGGCTCTGACAAGCTGTGCCTCTCCCTCCCTCTCTCTGTCTTCCTCTCTCCCTCTTTCTCTCTGTCTTCCTCTCCTCTCCATCTCTCCCTTTGCTATGTTCTATTCATCTCTCTCTTTCTGTCACTCCCTGTCTCTGCCCCTCACCGTTGTATTTTTCACACAGTTACACTCACCCCATCAATCTCTGCTTCTCCCACGTTCTCTTTAGCTCCCTCTCTCTCTCTCTGTCACTCTCTTGCTCTGTCTTTCATCACTCTCTCCTGCTTTTTCTCCTGCTCCCTCTCTCTTTTTCCATCACACACTCTCTCTCTCTCATCGCTCTCTCCCGCTTTCTCTACAACTCCTCTCTCTCTCCATCATTCTCTTGCACCCTTCGCTCTCTCTTCTCTCTTCTTTCTTCAACTCTCCATCTCCAGCTCTCGTTCCGTCTCCATCCTCTCATCCCTCCCTCCCTCTCCTCTCTCTCTCCCTCTCTCCCTCTCCTCCCTCTCTCCCTCCCTCCCTCTCTCTCCCTCCCTCCCTCTCTCCCTCCCTCTCTCTCTCCCTCCCTCTCTCCTCCCTCTCTCTCTCCCTCCCTCTCCTCCCTCTCTCTCTCCCTCCCTCTCCTCCCTCTCTCCCTCCCTTTCTCCCTCTCTCGCTCCCTCTCTCTCTCCCTCCCTCCCTCTCTCCTCCCTCTCTCTCTCCCTCCCTCTCCTCCCTCTCTCCCTCCCTCTCTCCTCCCTCTCCTCTCTCTCTCCCTCCCTCTCTCCCTCGCTCTCTCCCTCCGTACCTTAATCAGCAGGCAGATAATCAGCAGAAGTGCTGCTGCTCACTGGAGGGCTGCCCCTCTGCTAAGCTGCATTAAGCCAGAATGCTGAGACTGCCATATTTGCATGGTAAAAAAACACACACACACACACACACACACACACACACACACACACACACACACACACACACACACACACACACACACACACACACAGACACACAGAGAGAGACAGACACTCAGACACTCAGACACACACACACACACAGACACACACTCAGACACTCAGACACACACACACACACACACACACACAGACACACACACACACACACACACACACACACACACACACACACACACACACACACACACACACACAGGATCAAAGAAGTGCTAGGAATATCGGCGTGAAAAATGATTAACCCCGTCACACACCAGTAAAACAGTGTCCTCTGGGTAGCCTGAACTTCTGAAACACTCCAGACTTTCTATCGCACTCCATTCAGCGCCCACACTTTGTTCACAGCATGCACTGTTAGCTTGGGACCGGAGCTGGAGATCAACGCGTAACCAGACTGCATATGGATGAGCTGAAGGAGCCTACAGTATATGCAGCTGCCTATGGCTCCTTGTGATTGAAAAGTGAAATTGATCTAACCAGTCAGTAGAAATACGGTCCAGATAGTCACTAGAACGTTAAGTTAACTTGATGTGATAGTAGACATGCAGTGCAGGTATAGTTATATCAGTTGTATTTTATTGGGATCAAATGTTGAAAGTTCAAAGTTGAAATAATTTGAAGTGGTAAATGAAGTGAATGACTGTGCAGTTGAATGCACTCTCAGGTCTTATCAACAGAGTCTTTTGAATTTTTTTTTTACGGTTTGATATTTATTCATTTATTTTGTTTGCATCCAAGGTGACTCACAGAATACATACATTTTTATTCAGTTTGCAGCGTGTGCATATAAGGTGACCTCTGCATTTTAACTCCTTTTCTTTCTCCTCTCCTCTTCTCTTCTCTTCTCTTCTCTTCTCTTCTCTTCTCTTCTCTTCTGTTCTCTCCTCTCCTCTCTTCTCTTCTCTTCTTTTCTCTTCTCTTCTCTTCTCTTTTCTTCTCTCCTCTCCTCTCCTCTCCTCTCTTCTCTTCTCTTTTCTTCTCTTCTCCTCTCTTATCTTCTATTCTCCTCTCTTCTCCTCTCCTCTTCTCATCTCTTCTCCTCATATCAGATCACATGCTTCAGAGAGCTTTTCATAGAGCTCGAGAATAAATCGGTTATAAAATGTTGTCCAAATGAAGAACAATATCCCATGTGTAGAAGCTCGGTTGTCATGGTATGTGGTTGGTTGTCAGTGGTTGGGTCCGCAGAGTGCAACGAAAGACTGAAATGCGCTCTCAATCAACCTAATTGCAGTCCTTTCACCATGCTGTTCAAAAAGCAGGATACTGGGGGGGGGCGCTGTGGCACAGCAGGCTGCAGCGTCCATACCATTTACGGGTCCGAGTGCCCACGGGGACCCAGGTTCGAATCCGGCCTGCGGTCATGTCCCGATCCCCCCATCTCTCTCTCCCACTTGTTTCCTGTATACCTCTTCACTGTCCTGTACTAATAAAGGCAAAAAGGCCAAAAAATATACTTAAAAAAAAAAGAAGGATACTGAATAGCTTGTGCTTTGCAGCATATACAGTAGTTTGTCTTTGGTTTCCCCAGAGTTGCCCCTCTTGACTGGAGTTTAAGTGAGAGGCCTTCTAGCACAAGGTGTCCTTGCAGGCTGTGATTCCTGTTTTGTTTATTGCACTGCTTGGGCACTTGTTGTTAGCTTGCAGTAGTGTGTTTTCTTATGGTTGTGACGTTATGTATTTAGTTAAACTGATAACATGACCCATGCATCTCCCGTTTTCAGTCAGTGAGTATTACAGAGGGTACCCAGGCAGGCAGGCAGTTTATTTATTATTGTTATTATTTATTTTTTAACATTTCTTCTTCAAACATCAACAGCAGTTATGCTGACCACTGTGGTGTCACTTCCTCATTTTACTTCTGATTCTCGCAAAGGGTCTATTTAGAAAGAAAAAAAAGAAAGAAAAAAAAACCTGTTGCATGACACACTTTCGTAATGACTGTTTCTCAGAGAGGAAGTCCGTGTGGTCTGGTCTCATGTGCTTTGATTAGGAGAACTGAAGATGTCAAAAACAACCCGCTGTGATATTTTCATAACAAGGCACGAGGGCCTCTCCTGAGGGGAACCCTAGAAACACACACATCTAGGTTCCTGTGTTGCTCTCATCCTCTCTATCATGGTGATGAGAGGGGAATAGGATGGCATATTCGGTTACATGCAGCAGACTGAACGTTTTACTCCATCTCTCCAGCGTAAAGCATCTGTCTGCTAGTGTTTTATGCACTATTTTTTATGTGTGTGTGTGTGTGTGTGTGTGTGTGTGTGTGTGTGTGTGTGCGTGCAGTTGTGTGTGTGTGTGTGTATGTGTACATGTATGTTTCAGTATGTGTGTGTGTGTGTAAAAGCAGTTTTAATGAGGAGATGATAGACGAGGATGAGGAGTTTGGCCCAGGCACTGGAGGCCTCGAGGGTCCACTGCGATTGATCCGATGGAGTGAGCCAGACAAGAAACTCTACAGTAGGTGTGTGTGTGTGTGTGTGTGTGTGTGTGTGTGTGTGTGTGTGTGTGTGTGTGTGTGTGTGTGTGTGTGTATGTGTGTATGTGTGTACGTGTGTGTGTACCAGTGATGCAGGTGCGAGCAGGTGTTGGCCCTGGTTATGTGTGTCTGTAGTGGCCGGGACACAACAAGAGATTCCAGAAACCGTTTGGCCAGAATTGGGCCAGAACTACAGCCCCAGGAGAGCAGCACAACAGACACCTCTCAGCGCCAGCTCTGGGACCAGAGGATATTGGTTTTCACTTTGTTTTTGCTCAGACGTTATTGCATGCTGTGAAGAGTCAGTCTAGCACGCTTCTACTGTACATTCCTCAGAACGTCACGCATCTAAAGTCCATCATGAGTCCCTCTGCCGCCTGCACCCAGTCTGATAGTGCCCTGCTCAGGCGCGATGCCATGCTATGCCCCCATGGGTGCCCATCCCCTGCTGCGTCTCGTGCGTATAGAGGAACAAGATGGCAGAGCAGGTGAAGCAAATAGGACATTTTTTTTACTTGATGTGCAACGTTTATGCTAATTTTGAAGTATATGTAGTTTAGTCTATGCCAGAAAAGCTGCACACACACATACAGTACGGTACACACACATACACACACACTTACATGCACACACCCCCTGCTTACCGTACTTTCCCTCAACACATGAAATGCCATCAGGGATGATGCAGAGTGTCTCATAAACGGTTATCAGAATGGAAACGAGATTGGGTCTTTTTTGCACAGAAACTGGAAATGATATTGCCTTGTCACCGTAAGAAGAGATGGATGCCACTGATGAGACACAGGAAATGAGTTTCTTTGTTTGCTTGTGTTTGTAAGGTGGACTAGCGTGTAGTTGCCCAATAAAAGCCATGAGACCCAGAGGCATCTCGTCAAATTGTAATCAGGTCCATGTCTGTCTGTCTGTCTGTCTGTTTGTCTGTCTATTTGTCTGTATGTCTGTCTGCCTGTCTATTGTCTGTCTGTCTGTCTGCCAGCCTATCTACCTGTCTGTCTGTCTATTTGTTTATGTCTGTATGTCTGTCTCTCTGTCTATTTGTCTGTCTGTCTGTCTGTCTGCCTGCCTGTCTGTCTGTCTGTATATGTCTGTATGTGTACTGTATGTACTGTATACTGTATGTATGTCTGTCTGTCTGTGTATATGTCAGTCTGTATGTGTATCTGTATGTCTGTCTGCCTGTCTATTGTCTGTCTGTCTGTCTGCCAGCCTATCTACCTGTCTGTCTGTCTATTTGTTTATGTCTGTATGTCTGTCTCTCTGTCTATTTGTCTGTCTGTCTGTCTGTCTGTCTGTCTGCCTGCCTGCCTGTCTGTCTGTCTGTATATGTCTGTATGTGTACTGTATGTACTGTATACTGTATGTATGTCTGTCTGTCTGTGTATATGTCGGTCTGTATGTGTATGTGTATGTGTATGTATACTGTATGTGTATGTGTATGTGTATGTGTATGTGATGTGTATGTGTATGTGTATGTGTATGTATACTGTATGTGTAAGTGTATGTGTATGTGTATGTGTATGTGTATGTATACTGTATGTGTATGTGTATGTGTATGTGTATGTCTGTCTGTTTGTATGTCTGGTGACATGACTCCTAAAGGTGTGATGTACTCTGATGTATGTTTATACGAGGTTCACCATTGTCTTGGTCCTCCTAATGACTATCCTGATCTGGCTCAGAATGCAGTTTGCAGAATGCACCATTGTGTATTATACTATGTGACAAGACAAGGGCCCGTGGACTAGTGTAATGTCAATTGCTTGTTCTTCCATTTGTTCACAATGGGAATAAATACGTTCAAGCTTGAATTGGTTCTGTCACGGCAGTGTTAGTAAGTGCCTCTCCCACTGCACTGTTCTCTTGTCTGATCCTGCTGATGCACCAGGGCCTTCTGACTCAATGCTAATGCTACCTACAGTAGTGATGGCTCATCCCATAGTAATAGTAATAATAATGATAATAATAATGATAATAATAATAATAATAACTAGAAATGCAATTCCAAGGAATTACCAGTGCATGAAAATGCAAAAAAATGTAGATATGGCTACTAAGGTGTAGCTAGGGTAAACATGGTGGTTGCATAGTTTAAAGAGAGTTGATAGTGTTAAGGTAGACATTTTAAAGCTTAAACATTCCTGTTCTAACTTAACTAATAATTTCTAACAGGTATTCTAAAAAGGTTACTATGCTAACAATGCTAACCAGGTTGATAAGTTAACTTAGCTGATGATTTCTAGCAGTAATGCTAAAAATGCTAACTATGCTAACATTGCTAACTATGTTAACAATGCTAACCATGTTGATTAGCTAACTTAGCTAATCATTTTAGCAGTTGTGCTAAAAATGCTAACTATGTTAACAATGCTAACCAGGTTGATTAGCTAACTTAGCTAATAATTTTTAGCAGTTATGCTAAAAATGTTAACTATGTTAACAATGCTAACCAGGTTGATTAGCTAACTTAGCTAATAATTTTTAGCAGTTATGCTAAAAATGTTAACTATGCTAACAATGCTTACTATGCTAACCATGCTAACAATGCTAACTTGCTAGTGAGGACTTTTATTTTGAAACAGTAGTTGCTAGGGTATCCATGGTGCCCACTATCAGGAATAAAGAAGTTACCGT
>NC_084999.1:25735651-25753151 GCF_963854185.1 Sardina pilchardus
ATGCTGTGCTTCATCTAGAGTGAGCTGCTGTACATCAGGCTTGGCCTGGTTTTTGACAGCTGTATTCTACTCTATTGAGTTGCCAACACAGCTGTTTCCTCGGAGCATTCTCAGACTCTCATGCCTTTGATAGCTAATTAACATCAGCACTTTGCCTCAGCCAAAACACAAGGCTCTCTCTCTCTCTTTCTGTGTCTCTCTGTATCATTCTCTCTTTCTCTCTCTCCCTTCACAGTCCTTGTCTCATTAGGAATATCTTCTGTCTCCTCCACCTGTCTCTCAGCCTTCCTCTCATGCCTTTTCATCCCTCTCTACATCCCCCCTCCTCTCTCTCTCTCTCTCTCTCTCTCTCTCTCTCTCTCTCTCTCTCTCTCTCTCTCCTCTCTCTCTCACTCTCTCTCTCCATCTGTTCCTTCACCTCGACCCCAGAGGTTAAGGTCTCTTGCTCTGCCATCCTGAGCGCTGGATGATGTACCGTCTGAGTGTGGCCTCCTATCACAAGATTGTCTCTCTCCTCTCTTTCTTTCTTTCATTGTCTCCCTCTTTCCCCTCTCGCCTCCATCTTGGTCTGCTTCTGTCTCCCTCCCCTCTCTCTCCTCCGTGTGGGATTTGTCGTATGAGAGGGAGGAGGTTGAGCATCTCTCTCTTCTGTCGTTCTATTGGTTTTATTAATGGAATGGTGTAAATGTTGTGGGATAGAGGCGTGATAGTTAAATAAACAAGTGTTATACCTCTCTCTCTCTTTTCTCTTGCACTCTCTCTGTCTCTCTATCGTGTGGCTCCAGTCTGTCTCAGGGAGTCTCTTTATCCTGCTCTCTTTATAAATATATCCCTTTCTCTTCCCTTCTCTCTATCCTTCTCTCTCTCACCCTCTCTCTCTCCCTCTCCCTTTCTCCCTCTCTCTCTCTCTCTCTCTCTCTCTCTCCCTCTCTCTCTCTCTCTCTGTCCCCCTCTCTCTCTCTCTCTCTCTCTCTCTCTCTCTCTCTCTCTCTCTCTCTCCCCCCCTGTCCTGTGGTGCTGTTGAGTGGTTAATGTCCTAATCGGGGCTGTTGTTACAGCACTTTGTCAAGCTTTCAGGCTCCGCCAGTCTCCACAAACACACCACGCTCTCCCCAGCCACATCTGACGAGCCAGGGAATGTGCCCAGTCATGCTGTGAGCCCGTGTGTGTGTGTGTGTGTGTGTGTGTGTGTGTGTGTGTGTGTGTCTGGCTGTGAGGTGTTTACTGAAGGCCAACGATAATTTGGACAGATATGAAAGCACTTCCTTTGTTCCTTTTATCTCAGCAGTGGTCAGTATTTGTGAATGGGATCACCGTTTATGTCTCCGAGTGTATTTACTGCCTTGAAATAAATGCTCAACAACAGACCCTGAACCAGTATAAACAAGGCTGTTTGTCACTCTCTTTTTGCTCTTTTGCTTATTCCTAGTATCTAGTGGTATGTGTCTGTGTCTGTGTGTCTGTGTGTCTCTGTGTGTCTCTGTGTGTCTGCCGTGTGTGTGTGTCTGTGTGTGTGTGTGTGTGTGTGTGTGTGTGTGTGTGTGTGTGTGTGTGTGTGTGTGTGTGTGTGTGTGTGTGTGTGTGTGTGTGTGTGTGTGTGTGAGTGTGCATGTGTCTATGTGTCTGTGTCTGTGTCTGTGTGTCTGTGTGTCTGTGTGTCTCTGTGTGTCTCTGTGTGTCTGCCGTGTGTGTGTGTCTGTGTGTGTGTGTGTGTGTGTGTGTGTGTGTGTGTGTGTGTGTGTGTGTGTGTGTGTGTGAGAGTGTGCATGTGTCTATGTGTGTGTGTGTGTGTGTGTGTGTGTATTGGTAGAAAGGGAGTGCAGCCTCTCTGAACCCAGGCGTCCCACTGTGCTATTAGATAACAGTCATTCCCAGTTATTATCAGTCCTGACCTCAACTGGACACAGTCCTCACCTCAACCCCTACATCACACTGGACAGAGTCTCTATACCTCAACCCCTACATCACACTGGACAGAGTCTATACCTCAACCCCTACATCACACTGGACAGAGTCCTCATCCCCTACATCATACTGGACAGAGTCCTCACCTCAACCCCTACATCACACTGGACAGTCTATACCTCAACCCCTACATCATACTGGACAGAGTCCTCACCTCAACCCCTACATCACATTGGACAGAGTCTATACCTCAACCCCTACATCACATTGGACAGAGTCTATACCTCAACCCCTACTGTACATCGCACTGGACAGAGTCTATACCTCAACCCCTACATCATACTGGACAGAGTCCTCAACCCCTACATCACACTGGACAGAGTTCTCAACCCCTACATCACATTGGACAGAGTTCTCAACCCCTACATCACATTGGACAGAGTCTATACCTCAACCCCTACATCATACTGGACAGAGTCTATACATCAACCCCTACATCACACTGGACAGAGTCCTCACCTCAACCCCTACATCACACTGGACAGAGTCCTCAACCCCTACATCACACTGGACAGAGTCCTCAACCCCTACATCACACTGGACAGAGTCTATACCTCAACCCCTACTGTACATCGCACTGGACAGAGTCTATACCTCAACCCCTGCATCATACTGGACAGAGTCCTCACCTCAACCCCTACATCATACTGGACAGAGTCCTCACCTCAACCCCTGCATCATACTGGACAGAGTCTATACATCAACCCCTACATCACACTGGACAGAGTCTATACATCAACCCCTACATCATACTGGACAGAGTCTATACATCAACCCCTACATCATACTGGACAGAGTCTATACATCAACCCCTACATCATACTGGACAGAGTCTATACATCAACCCCTACAGTACATCCCACTGGACAGAGTTCTCAACCCCTACATCACTCTGGACAGAGTCTATACATCAACCCCTACTGTGCATCACACTGGACAGAGTCCTGCTCTTAACGGCATGCACATTGGATTGTGAGACCTCCATTTATTTTCTCACATCTCTTTCTGTATCAATGACTTTGCTTTTCTTCCTTTTCTTCCCTTCATCCTCTTTCTCTCTCTCTCTCTCTCTCTTTCTTCCGACCTTTCCCCTGCAAACTCGTGGTACACGTCACTTTTATTACAGTTTTTCACAATTGCTAGAACACCTTTTTCAGAACTCTTTACCTTTTTCTCAAAACTGTGAACACAAAACTCATTTCTCAAACTACATTCTCGAAACCCTTCAATCTTGTTGCAAAACTGAACAATCACCTCAAAACACTTTTAACTTGGCTCAAAACTAACTAATGGTCTCAAATCATTGAACACATCAGGCAAAATTACACTCCTGCAGAGCAGTGATAAGACAATACACCAAACAATGGAAGACACAGTTTTCAGGGCAGGGTTTATGGCTCCAGGAGGAATTGTATTCATTCTAATTTGAAAAATAAAATATCACAATGAAAATAAAGAATAAGGACTTATATCACTCTCTACTCATATCCTCTATGAAGGTATAAATCAATAGTTTTGTAAGTGAACAGAAAGACAGGCCAATACTGTACTGAATATGATTTGTACTGTGATGCCACAGACTCTGATAGTACTGTAAGTATGCAATACTGTAATATTGTATTGTGCCTAAATTTACACTTACTTGGACATACTGATAACTCAGCTCTTTCACTCTCTCAGAGTTTAGCTCAAAGGGTAGTAAGTGTGTAACAGTGGATGTTCAGTGATTACTGTACTGTATGATAATGGACATTTACGCTATTTCTCTTCTGTAGTCTGAATGTTTGGATTATTGACGCCACAGAGAAACCACTGATGTTGGGTTGGACCATGAAGTCCTGCTTCTTTCATTGGCATTCCATGAACCAGAACATGGTCAATGATTGTTGCCCAAATATCATCATTTACAGTATTGCAACTCTTGGGACTCTCTGTCTTTCTCTTCATCCTCTTCCTCCTACCTGCACCCTCCTCTTCCTTGTACCCCACTTCTACTGTAACACACACATGTTGTCCCCTGCGTCTCTGTCAACTCTGAACTGACTTATATTGGGTGTCACATCATTAGACAGAAGTGTTATCAATTTTGAGTGGTAGTGTTCAAATGGAGACAACTGTGCACTAATTGTGTTCAACTTCTGCGTTGTTTGGTTATCATTATAATTAAGAAGTGCATCAGAATGCACAATGTGTTCACAGTTTTGCAAAAAGAGTTAACGAGTTTGGTAAAATGGGTGAAAGTGGGTGAAAGTAGTCTATGGTTTTGCCAAAAAAGGGAATAATTCAATAAATGTGTTTAGGCATTTGAGAATTTGATTCAGAGAATGGGGTTTAGTGTTTGAGCAACTGTGAAAAACTGTAATATATAAGGGTTGTCTTATCAGTCTGAAAGACGTGTGTAATTTCCTGTACTGGCCTCCAGGGGAAATGAGCTAATTCTGCAGCCTCAGCACACCCTGTTCACACACACACACACACACACACACACACACACACGCACACGCACACTGACTGAGCTCTCTGTAGTGCTAAAGACATGACTCATATCACATAATGTCACTTAAATATGAGGTTCCGTCATGATCAGAAATGAAACATATGGTGTGCATAAGAAAATAGACCCAAGTGGCCGAAATCTGAATTGTGTTTCTTTGACGTCCAGCCGGCGTGTCCATGCCATGCCGTCCTTCTTCATTCAGCGCCAGACTGAAAGACGATGAATGTCGTTTGAAAAGAGGCCTGACCTCCGTCTGTATCAGAGAGGAAAGCCCTCAGCAAAAATATGTTTATGAAAGTGCACTGTTGGCTTGCTTATTTTGAACTAAGCATACGTATGGCTTACTTGTTTGTGGGCTGATCAGTGCTTACTTGTTTGTGGACTGATCAGAGATACACTAAATTAATTTATACTTGACATATACTAATAAGTATACATACAATTAATTAAATATATTTTTCCTATCCTTATGGGCTCTCTGCTGTGCTGTGCTGTAGTAGAGAGGTACAGTATACCAGGCTTGTGCAAAATTCAGAATTGAATTGAGAGTTTGAATTGAATTTGAATTGAGGTCAAAAACAGGATGCAGAATTACAATTCAAATTTGAATTAAGGGAAGTAGAAATTCAATGAAATTCAAATCAATTCACATACATAAATTAAGGGTACACTGCAAATTATTTGATTCTTATCAAGATAAAAAAAATACATTAGAAGTGTTAGGTCATTTACATTGTTTTAAGAGTGAATTTCTTACTTTAAGTGTTCAACTTTACACTATCTTAAATCAAGCACATATTTTTTTGTCTCAAATAGGCATTTAATCTTAAAATTAGGTAAATACTGTTAAAATGAGATCTTTTACATCTCTCCCTCAAATTCTCATCAAAATAAAGCTTGTTTTAAGATTCAGTAACAAGAACATTTGACTTAATTTAGGATGACATTTAAGATTTAAGATATCATCTTAAAAACAGCAGTTTATGCTTATATTTATAGTTAACTTATTCTGAGGCTGTAACAACTTTAAACACACGTAATCTAGACTTTACAAGCTGTGGCACTGTGGTGCAACAGGTTACAGCATTAGTACCATGTACTCGTGCAAGTACCCATGGGGACCCGGTTCGAATCTTACCTGCGGTCATATCCCAATCACTCGCCCACTCGCTTCCTGTCTATCTTCATTGTTCTATCTGAATAAAGTCCAGATAATATACTTGTAAAAGGAATATAATCTGGGTCAGCTTACATTTACGTAAGTAACCTAATTTTACAACCAGCATTTTAGGCTAATATTAAGTATATTTTACTTATTTTGGGGATGTAAAAATTATATTTATAAGTAATATGATTTTAAAACTAGCAATTTCAGCTTATGTTAAGTTTCCAAATACCATGTTTATTTCTAGATTTTTGATTTATCTTAATTCCCAAAATCTTGTCAAGTGAAATTATCTTGCTGCATGGACAGAACATTTCACTTGTTTTGAGTATACCTTTTACCTCAGATTTAGTGTTTTTATCTTGTTCTTAGACACCCTTTTTTTGCAGTGTTTAACAATTAAGTTTCACAAAATATGTCAGATATGATCTCAACAAACTCACAATTTATAATTGAAAACAGTAATCAATTACATTTCCAATGTAATATTCCCTGAACTGAATGTATGTGAGATTCAACACATTCGTCCTGTTATGTGACTGTGAATTTGTTTTGAATTGCCATGAATTGAATTCCACTTCCTGTCATTCCAATTCCAATTCCAATTCAACTTCCTGTGGGGTGGGGCCAATTCAATTCAAATTCCAACTCATGAATTGAATGGAGGCAAATTCTAAAATTCGGAATTGTGCACAAGCCTGCAGTATACTGTATGTGCTGTGCTGCAGTAGAGGTATATGTGCTGTGCATACGTACAGTATGGCTTACTTGTTTGTGGACTGATCAGAGATACACCAAATTAATGTATACTTGGCATACTAATAAGTATACATAACGGTTTAAATATATTTAACCTATCCTTATGGGCTCTGTGCTGTGCTGCAGTAGAGAGGTATGTGCTGTACTGTGCTGTGCTGTGCTGTAGTAGAGAGGTATATGTGCTGTGCTGCAGTAGAGGTATATGTGCTGTGCTGTGCTGTGCTGCACTAGAGGTATATGTGCTGTGCTGTGCTGTGCTGTAGTAGAGAGGTATATGTGCTGTGCTGCAGTAGAGGTATATGTGCTGTGCTGTGCTGCAGTAGAGGTATATGTGCTATGCTGTGCTGTGCTGTGCTGTGCTGTGCTGCAGTAGAGGTATATGTGCTGTGCTGTGCTGTGCTGTGCTGCAGTAGAGGTATATGTGCTGTGCTGCAGTAGAGGTATATGTGCTGTGCTGTGCTGTGCTGTGCTGCAGTAGAGGTATATGTGCTGTGCTGTGCTGTGCTGTGCTGCAGTAGAGGTATATGTGCTGTGCTGCAGTAGAGGTATATGTGCTGTGCTGTGCTGTGCTGTGCTGCAGTAGAGGTATATGTGCTGTGCTGTGCTGTGCTGTGCTGCAGTAGAGGTATATGTGCTGTGCTGCAGCAGGTCACTTTAATGTAAATGGAGATCCAAATGAATGGGCTGGGGGAGAAGGGGATCCCCACCCTCCTCTCTCTCTCTCTCTCTCTCTCACGGCTCAGTGGTACTGACGGGGCACCCTCTCTCTCTCTCTCTCTCTCTCTCTCTCTCTCTCTCTCTCTCTTCTCTCTCTCCTTCTGCAGACACTGGTGCTCTGAACTGATCTGACATGCTGGCAGGGCTGCAGCAAGTGCAGTCAGCTGTGTGTGTGTGTGTGTGTGTGTGTGTGTGTGTGTGTTTGCATGAGCGTGTGCGAGTGTGTGTGTGTGTGTGTGTGTGTGTGTGTTTAAGGGTGAAGGCCATTACCACTCAGCAGATCTGACGCATCATTCATCATGAGCTGGGGGACAGATCATCCATCAGGCCACTAGAGTGTTTGTCATTTATAAAAAGCCAGCCTGTGTGTGTGTGTGTGTGTGTGTGTGTGTGTGTGTGTAGTAAAGGGGGTAGGATCCTGTGACTTGCTGCGTCAAACTTGGAAGTGGAAGGATTTTCCCTGCTCAGTCCTGTGCCAGGGCTCTCCTTTCTCTGCAGTGACGCACACTTAAGATGAACGCCAGAGGCGAGGAGATGGAGCTTCACAGCCCCTCCACACACACACACACACACACACACACACACACACAGAGGCACACACACATACACACTCACACATAGACTCACACACACACACACACACACACACACACACACACACACACACACACACACACACACACACACACACACACACAGAGGCACACACACATACACACTCACACATAGACTCACACACACATACACACTCACACACACACACACACACACACACACACACACACACACACATATAAAAGTGGAGCTTCAGGTTGCCCCCTGTGCTGTTTCCAGTGCTCAGTGCTGCGCTGCTGTGAGTCTCCTGTGAGGCTGAACTTTTCTGAGCAGCGCTGCTTTCATCTTCTCACGCTCATGCATATGGAGCGGCCAGCATGAGGTGAAGTGATATTGACACCTGCAGTCACGTTGCTCACCCTCTCCTGGAGGCATTTGAAAAAGAACTCAGTGACAGTGCGTACGTAGACGACTTCTGTCCATGGAAGGTCAGGACACTTTAGCCCACCTGGGCGCCCATAACCTTTAGCTGTGTACGCCTAGACGCAGCTTAGACTATGCTGGGTGCATATACTGTATATATACATATAATGTACATATTATGCGCCGGCATGTGTGTTTCATGGTCTGAACAGTTTCACCCCCAGAACTGCAGGTACAGAATACATTCACACACACACACACACACACACACACACACACACACACACACACACACACACACACACAGACACACACACACACACACACACACACACACACACACCAGGTGGACTAGAGAAACAGAACTTCACACTGCACATGTGCAATACTGGAAGCATGTAGGAGCTTCATCTTGCTTTTGAGATGCCGCTGGGTTATTGCCATATTAATCATTCACATGAAACCACTAACCTGTCAGTCATGCAACCTCTTTCTGTCTTATCCCAGTCAATCATGGCAAGGCTGCTCATTCATGTTCAGTGTTGGGATGGACCTGGGATGAGTTATTATGCCTCATCTTCACTCACTCTTATATCAGCTGATGCTCCTCTGGCAAGGGTTTAAAGATTCATTAGCTGTGGTTAACAGCAGAGAGCTGAGGTTATGTGTGGTTAGAGCTGTGTGTGTGTGTGTGTGTGTGTGTGTGTGTGTGTGTGTGTATGTGTGTGTGTGTGTGTGTGTGTGTGTGTGTGTGTGTGTGTCTATGCATCTGTCTCTGTGTGTGTGTGTGTGTGTGTGATAAGGAGCCACCGTGAGACGATGGAGAGAGAGGCTGCCATTTGAATCTCTTATTGGTGTTGCTTGTAGAAATGCAGGACTGGCACTCATGGTGTAGAGTGGTGTGGTGATGTAAAGTGTGTGTGTGTGTGTGTGTGTGTGGGTGGGTGTGTGTGCGCGCGTGTGTGGGTGGGTGGGTGGGTGGGTGGGTGCCTGTGTGTGTGTGTGTGTGTGTGCACGTGTGTGTGTGTGTGTGTACTATGAACCTTTAGGTAGTGTTATTGCATTTTCACTTACAGTTTATTAGTGGCCAGTTTTATCTCAGTAGTACATTAAATAATGGCCCCGTTCACACACACTGAATGACCATTACAGCTGCCTTTTACATAAAGTGGAAACGTAAAATGCCAATACGCTTGACGAAAGTTAGCTACTTTATAGTCCTTAATGAAAGTTGAAGGCCTGCCATTGTAAGTAACATGGATGTGCCATTCTCTAGGGAGTGTCATATATCTTTAGGGGCGATTTCATACGTGTTGAAATTCATTTGAAGCTTCACTGCGGCATTGACCTATATGGCTTTAATGTAATCATGGTAGTCTAATAATAGTGCCTTCATCTGTAACCAGGAGGAGCAGTGATGGCTTGCTACAGTGATGTCTCTCTCTTTCTCTTTCTCTCTCTCTCTCTCTCTCTCTCTCTCTCTTTCTCACTCTCACTTTCCCTCATTATCTTTCTCAATTTCGCTCTCTTTCTTCTCCCTCTCTCTCTTCTGCTGAAAAGCTGAAAATGTTACTAAAACCCATAATCTCCAGTATGACTGACACACTGATGTTGAGGCCCTCCTCTCTTTCTCACTCTCTCTCTCTCTCTCTCATTCTTTCTTTTTGTTCTCTCTCTCTCCCTCTCCCTCTGTCTCTCTCTCTCTCTCTCTTTCTTTTTGTTCTCTCTCTCTCTTTCTCTCTCTCTCCTGAAGCCCCTGAAGTTCTCCTGGAGTCTGGATGACTCATGATGGGCCTCATGAGCGTCCATTCCGCACTGCTGAGGAGCCCTTTAAAGTAGCGCACTACTCAGGGTCAATGCGTTTGATGCAGGGCGCACAGCTTTGAAGTGCCACATAATGATCAAAAAGATTTGAATGTACTTCACCACAGTAGCGATAAGTGACTTTAAAATAGCTTTTGTATTTCTTTTTTTTTTTTTTTTTTTTTTTTTTTTTTAAATGGTGTGAATGTCTGGGAGGCTCGGAAAACAATAGCTAGAAGATTTGAATGTGTTTCAGCGATTTCTCACAGGTTTTGCCTCTCTCCTCTCTTGTGTTCATGACACCATAGACTTTGGAAATTGCATTAATTTCCTCCAGGGGAATTTATTTGACAATAAAAGTTGATTGGAGTGTGAGATGTGACACAACTGTGTTCATAAAATAGCCTAGTGTGGTCGTCGGTAGCGTTAGGGAGCAGGCCCTGGTACGACAGTTAGGTGGCTCCCTCACACACACCCACCCCCACACACACACACACACACCAGGGATGGAAATTAGCCACCCGCCACCCGCCAAATGTGTGTAGTTTTGCGCGCTGGCGGGTGAAATATGTCAACACACCCGCCACTGTGGCGGGTAAGCAACTACTTCTTCTTCAAGTAGTTTATTTCATCAGAATATTAGCAGTCGCCAGTGAGAACACACGACTTGTATCAATCCTCAACATCGATGGACAGGACGATCACAACAAACATTCTGGAACGGAGCGCCTTAGAATGTTAATTGGCTCTCATCATTGCGTCAGAGCCTAGCCTACTCTTCCAGTTAACGTGGCAGCTAGATAGCCTACAACCACTGACTGTATACATTTACAACGAGGCTACCGGTTAATACGTTTAGGAAATACATTGGATATATATATAACAGATATACCAAACTCCGAGTCATGGTACCTAAGTTAAGCAACCAGCCAATTAAACATGACCAAGGAAAAAGTGAACGGGACAACTCACAATGCCATAGGCTACCACGGTAACCTACCTAAATCATAGAAGTTAACATTGCAAGACACTTATCTTTTCTATGAAGCCAGAATATTTTCCTTACCTTCTTAGTTTTTTTGAACATTCACGTTATTTAATGAAAACATGTATCCTTGAACTATGCCTGATTTTCCCAAAACTGAATGAAACCTAGTAATTATGTTCACGTACTTCTTAAAGTGACAGGCACTCAATTAGACCTACACACCACCCCTGTAATATCATTAAAGACAGGCAAGTGTAATCAATACTTCAATAATTACTGAATATTTTGAGTAATTATGCATGTGCTATAAATTGCTAACAAAATATATAAAGTGTATTTCAAATATGAAATAGAAACAAGACGCCATTTTCCGAGCAGGGTTGAGCAGAGACTAGGATTGCCACTGCTCTGAATGAATGATCTGTATCCAGTCTAAGGCAATAAGGTTTTGCATATATTTTTGTAATGTAATAGGCACAGTCACACTTTTTAAAAACTATTTCAGCTTGTGTAGGCCTATCAGTGCTTTCTTATTTTTTCATTTTTGTCATTTTATTTGTAAGAAAACACACACACACACACACATACACACACACACACACACACACACACACACACACACACACACACACACACACACACACACACACACACAGACACACACACACACACACACTCACTCATGCTCATCATGGTAACTGTAGCTCTGGATCCTGTCTCCTTTTTGTCCTTCCACCTTCCATGCTGCATGACTGTGCCGACAAATTACACTATAATCCTTACAGGCAGCAGCTGTGTGTGTGTGTGTGTGTGTGTGTGTGTGTGTGTGTGTGTGTGCTTGCTTATGCCTACTTTTGGCCTGCATAGTCTGTGCGTAATGTATATTGTATGTCTGAGTCTGTCTTTGTGGGAGTGTTTTGTGTAGGTCACTAGTCAGGGTCCTCACGAGCTTCTTATGAGCACAGTGGCTCTGCGCTGGCATTACCACTCGTGGCTGTGAAGTGCATCATTGGATCGCACCGGGTGATAACTGCGGTGGCAGACGTCAGTCCGGAGTGACGACCGTGGGCACCCGTGAAGCTTAAGGTGAGATCATGCTTGACCTGCTGCGGAGGCCAGGCAAGATGCCAGACGACGGATAATTGCGGCAGGAATAAAGGGACCAAACTGGACCTGAGCTATGAGAATATCGCAATTTACGTAGCGGCTATAGTTACTCGGAGATAGCAAGTTGGGCAAGGTCGCTGGCCGGGGTCCTGAAGTGCCCCACTGGATCACACCAAACTGGCTGTGTTGGCAGCATTTGGTGAGATCTCTGTGAGCACCCCCGTCATAAGTGAGGCGGGAGGCGAATTGGAGGCTCATGGGGAGGTGGTGGGTTGCGAGCGAGAACAACGCTGCAGTGGCACCGGCGGGTGAGCCTCGACTAAGCCATCGGGTTTATAGGAAGTAGAGGCGTGGCAAAGCTTCGTCACGTTACTCTCGAACTTCCGTTTGCAACGACCTACTGTATAGTGTCGTTTCCATCTATGAGTACGTCTCTGTTTTAGGGATGTTAACCGGTGACTGTTTGACCGATGGTTGACCGTATCCACGTTAGCCGATCAAAGTTGTCGCTAGTCGGTTAAAAAAAAAAAAAGATCTCTAAATAATTCTATTATTATAGACTAAACGCTACTACAGCTAGCCATCTCATTCCAAGGTACTTTTGAAGTTAACAAATTATCACTCACACTCAATTTGTAATAACTCGCCTGCTTGTAGGCTACTTAATAAACCAATAAAAACATTCGCACGCTTGCCTTAGCCGGTGCGTCTTTTGCAATCTGGAGGTGCCCGTTTTATCCATTGGTTTGATCATTTTGCAGCAACTTTCCGCATAAGATGGGCTTAGATTTGGAAACACATTACATATACATTTCAGGAAGGGTCAGCAATGGTAACATATAAGGTAAAGATGATCATCTTTATTATTGTTAGTAGGCTACTTCCTCAAACTATAGCGGCGTCTCTTCAGAGCTGTCATTTTCTTAAGTGAGCCACGGCAATTTCAGTTTCAAATGAGCTTCTAACGCTAGACAAACGCCTTTATTTGCAACGCGATCACCTGGTACCCAAACCATTTTGAAACGAAGGAGCCATTTGTCCTCCACTTACTTACAAGCTCCTTGGGTTGCGGGACTCATGTTTCGTGCTTTAGGGGATTTAAAAAAAAAGTGACGTGAGTGAAAGTGCGGCGCCTCCGCCGGGGCTGTGTGTGAGCGGGGGACGGAGAGATGCGACAGAGTTGAGAAATTGCGTGGCTGTTATTTCAAATAGCGTAGAATATTTTAAACGAATCGGTTAACCGGTTTCAACCGGCTAATGAGGCGGTAGCACTTCCTTTTACAGTCCCCTAATTACTAGGTATTTACCAGGTAACAACATGGTAATATTAAGTAATTATGTGGTAACTAATATAGGTAAAAAGAGGGTAACTACAGAGTAAATATAAAACAATTACATAGAAATGTCTTAACTATTACAAAGAAACTATTCTGAATTAATGTTTAATTACTTCTGAGAATGTACAGGTTACTACAGAATAATTGTAACACAATTACTACATAAAAAGAAAGAAATTATGGCCATGTTCCCTAGTAATATCATTCAATATTTCAGCCATTCCGTTACCTACCATGTAATTATGTGGTAACTATACTGGTAAAAATGAGGGTAACTACAGAGTAAATATAAAACCATTACATAGAAATGTCTTAACTATTACAAAGAAACTATTCTGAATTAAGGGTCAATTACTTCTGTAAAATAAAGGTAACTACAGAATAATTATTACACAATTACCACATAAAGAATGAGAAATCATGGCCATGTTACCTATGAAGGGTCAAAGTAACAATAATTAAATATAAAGTAAATTACAAAGTAAAATGTCATGTAAGTCATATCACCAAGTATCAAATTTAAATATATCAACGATTATTAAATGTAATTAATTTAAAGTTTAAATCAATGTCATTTGAATTTTTAATTACATTAAACTTTAAATCAATTGAATAAGAAGTTGAATTAATTTGAAGTCATACATCACATTTACATTTGCCTGTTCTCATTTTGAATAAGACTTAAAATTTCAGCCTCATGCAATTCCGTGCGCCACCATTTAATTCGAACGCCTTTACTTCAAACTTTGGACTTTGGTACTTCAAGGTTGTACTGTCACCTGTCAATCATGCTATGTCCCCCGCCCCCCGCCCATCCACTGAATCGGAGTCGATTTATCAGTTCTTTAGTAATAGTTTCCCCCATGGTTTCCCCCACTTCATCACCATCACTAGAGCCTTCGTCCTTCGTCTGACGCTGGGTTTCCACAGAGCATGTCACCATGCGAGATCTTCTACTGTCTTTGCGCGAAATACGCCTGCTAAAATTTCACCCAGGGGGTGTTGTCCAGTTGTCACACACCTAGCGTTTCGGCTCAGTGGTCAACAGGTTAGCTTAGTGGTTAGTGGTTAGCTTAGTGTTTAGTTAGCTAGACAGTCCACTGAGTCCAGTGCTTCAGGTTACATTCAGGGGTTTATTTAGCCCAAGTATGTTCAAGTGGCATACACACAAAAATCCGTTTGAATGTTTTCATGTTGACAACAATTCATAATCTACAGAAACACCACAGTTCATATCAGCGTGCTAACTATCTAGTCGCCTAGCTTGCTATGTGTTTTCAATTGGTTATAATGGGTCAACAAGCTAACAAGCTAACAAGCTAACCTTCAATGATAGTGTGTCCTGAACACATTTGTTTAGCATATAAACAATAAACCGTATCAAAATAAGCCATTAAAAGTGGTCAAGAAACCTTTATTCACATTTAATATTTCCAGTTACGACCCCCGGAGCCACCGCCATTGATTCGTTTTTTTTTTGTTACTCCCACCTCTGTGTACAGTGTAGCCTACAACGTGGTGATAATTTCGCCCGGAGTGAGTGAGTCTTACAAAAGACCTGATAAATCAACTCTGATTCAGTGGATGGGCGGGGGGCGGGGGACATAGCATGATTGACAGGTGACAGTACAACCTTGAAGTACCAAAGTCCAAAGTTTGAAGTAAAGGCGTTCAAATTAAATGGTGGCGCACGGAATTGCATGAGGCTTAAATTTTAAGTCTCATTCAAAATGAGAACAACAGGGAAATGTAAATGTGATGTATGACTTCAAATTAATTCAACTTCTTATTCAATTGATTTAAAGTTTAATGTAATTCAAAATTCAAATGACATTGATTTAAACTTTAAATTAGATTACATTTAATAATCGTTGATGTATTTAAATTCGATACTTGGTGATATGACTTACATGACATTTTACTTTGTAATTTACTTTATATTTAATTATTGTTACTTTGACCCTTCATAGTTACCTAGTAGTACCATTCAATTACTTATTTAATATGTAATTGTGCTACTTTGGCTGGTATTAAAATGGTATTTACTGGGAAAGAACAAAGTTGTTTCTAAGAAACTACATTCTTTATTTCCCTTTTATTTTGCTGTCATCACCAGCACATAGGCCTATACCCATTTATCATGCATGGGTTTATTCAGTACTTACCTCATAACAACAACTCCATCAGGGTCCATCTTCCTTTTTACTGGGTCATTGTACATACTGATTAAAATGTACTTGGTAAATACATGGTTGTTTCCATTGTACTGATGTCCGCACCTAATTGTCACCATGCATTTTCTGCAATATTACCTGATTAAACTGAACTAATTTCCGGGTAAATAAGATGAAACTGGACTGGAAAAGAAAGCCTGAATTTTTACCATGTTTTTAACAACCACTTACCAAGTAATTACACAAAGACATTTCTTTTTAACTCCAACCTACCATATATACATTCTGCAATATTACCAGGTTATAAATAAGTAAATAAGACGAAACTGGACTGGAAAAGAAAGTATGAATTGTTTCCATTTTATTAACAGCTTCTTTCTAACTAATTACACAATGATCCATTTATTATTAATTCCATCCATTCAAGTTATGACCGTGCATTTTCTTCAGTATTACCAGGTTATTCACAAGTATTTTCTAAGTAAATAAAATGAAACTGGACTGGAAAAGAAAGTCTGGATTATTCCCACATTGTTAACAACTGCTTTCCAAGTAATTACACAATGATCCATTTATTTTTCATTCCATCCATTCAAGTTATGATCATGCATTTTCTTCGGTGTTACAAGGTTATTCACAACTATTTTCTAGGTAACTAAGACGAAACTGGACTGGAAAAGAAAGTATGAATTGTTTCCATTTATTAACAGCTTCTTTCTAACTAATTACACAATGATCCATTTATTTTTCATTCCATCCATTCAAGTTATGATCATGCATTTTCTTCTGTGTTACCAGGTTATTCACAACTATTTTCTAGGTAACTAAGACGAAACTGGACTGGAAAAGAAAGTATGGATTATTCTCACATTGTTAACAACTATTTTCCAAGTAATTACACAATGATCCATTTATTATTAATTCCATCCATTCAAGTTATGACCGTGCATTTTCTTCAGTATTACCAGGTTATTCACAAGTATTTTCTAAGTAAATAAAATGAAACTGGACTGGAAAAGAAAGTCTGGATTATTCCCACATTGTTAACAACTGCTTTCCAAGTAATTACACAATGATCCATTTATTTTTCATTCCATCCATTCAAGTTATGATCATGCATTTTCTTCGGTGTTACCAGGTTATTCACAACTATTTTCTAGGTAACTAAAACGAAACTGGACTGGAAAAGAAAGTCTGGATTATTCTCACATTGTTAACAACTACTTTCCAAGTAATTACACAATGATCCATTTATTATTAATTCCATCCATTCAAGTTATGACCGTGCATTTTCTTCAGTATTACCAGGTTATTCACAAGTATTTTCTAAGTAAGTAAAATGAAACTGGACTGGAAAAGAAAGTCTGGATTATTCTCACGTTGTTAACAATTACTTTCCAAGTAATTACACAATGATCCATTATTATTAATTCCATCCATTCAAGTTATGACCATGCATTTTCTTCAGTATTACCAGGTTATTCACAAGTATTTTCTAAGTAGTTAAAGGGATATTCCGCCATTTTTGGAAATACGCTCATTTTCCACCTCCCCTCGAGCAAAACAAACGATATTTACCTTGCTCCCGTTCATCCAGCCATTCTGTGAGTCTGGCGATACAACTTTTAGCTTCAGCCTAGCATAGATCATTGAATCGGATTAGACCGTTAGCTTCTCGCCTGCTAGCTTCATGTTTAAAAGTGACTAAGATTTCTGGTAATTTTCCCATTTAAAATGTGTCTCCTCTCAAGTTAGAAAGTGCAATAAGACCAACTGAAAATGAAACCTGGCGTTTTTCTAGGCTGATTTGACATGGAACTACACTCTCATCTGGCGTAATAATCAAGGCAACTTGCAAACTACTGGCACTACTACTGCTTGTTGTCTATGGGGACTATTTTCAGATGCTGCGTACGATATCACTGCGCCTATGGTACGTTTGCAAGTTGCCTTGATTATTACGCCAGATGAGAGTGTAGTTCCATGTCAAATCAGCCTAGAAAAACGCCA
>NC_084999.1:25765651-25770651 GCF_963854185.1 Sardina pilchardus
TGTAGTAGAGTTGTTTAGTGGTGTAGTGGGGTTGTGTAGTGGTGTAGTAGAGTGGTGTAGTAAAGTTGTGCAGTGGTGTAGTTGAGTTGTGTAGTAGAGTTGTGTAGTGGTGTATAGAATTGTGTAGTAGAGTTGTGTAGTGGTATAGTAGAATTGTGTAGTAGAGTTGTGTAGTGGTGTAGTAGAATTGTCTAGTAGAGTTGTGTAGTGGTGTAGTAGAATTGTCTAGTAGAGTTGTGCAGTGGTGTATTTCCTTGTAGTGGAGTTGTGTAGTGGTGTAGTAGAGTTGTGTAGTGGTGTATTTCAGTTGTAGTAGAGTTGTGTAGTGGTGTATTTCCGTTGTAGTGGAGTTGTACAGTGGGGTGTAGTAGAGTTGTGTAGTGGTGTAGTAGAGTTGTGTAGTGGTGTAGTAGAGTAGTGGTGTAGTGGAGTTGTGTAGTGGTGTAGTAGAGTTGTGTGGTGGTGTATTTCCGCTGTAGTAGAGTTGTGTAGTGGTGTGCGGAGGATTCTATCCAGGCCTTGAGGCTGATCCAGCTGATCCAGGAGATTGGCAGGATTTGTTCCTGGCTTGGCATTCTTAGGGAGCGTCTGGCTGTAAAGCCCTGCAGACATAAATGTGTGTTTGCTACTGCTGCTTCACAGAAAGGAAGTTCTTTGTGTCCATCTTGTTCAATATTGTCACATCATTTGCGTTGTTCTCCAGTCCTCCTAAAAGCCTGAGGAGACAGGTGCAGATGTATAGATAATTATAAGTATTAATGGAAATAACAATGCTATTGATAATGGCAAAAACACAGTGTAAGGCATCAACTATGGGATTATTCAGATGTAGATTATAACAGACTGGTCTTCTATGGCCGTTAATTAAGATGCCCATGACGGTCCTAACTTCTCAGCCTTTTTTCTCCAAGCGCACCGTGATGTTGGAGTGGTGTGTGAAGCCTGTGGTGCGCTGGGCTTTGAGAGAGAGCGTGGTATTTTCAGCTGCACGTTGTGTGTATGTGTGTGTGTGTGTGTGTGTGTGTGTGTGTGTGTGTGTGCGTGTGTGTGTGCTTGGCCCATTCTCCCGAGTCCAGTCCTAATGGCCGTGTTGATGTGGGTTAAACAGAGGGTGCGAAGACACCATAAATCAGCTGATTCACTGGGCGCGGAGGGCCTGGACCTGAGCTCAGATTAGCTTTGCATAAGAAACAGCCACTGACCTTTCCTACCGGCCAGCGTGGTGCTGTCGCTACGGCAGCAGACGAGGACCTGGGGGGGGGGTCCCGTTGCCATGGCAACAGCCAGCGCTGACGCTGGTGCCCCGTGAAGAAGCGTTACCTCTGTGAGGGCGGGTCACAGCTCAGGTCAGGTGTGGTGATCGGCGCTTGCGTGCGTGCGTGCGGGCAGCTATCTGTGGTACCGGGAGTGTGTGTGTGTGTGTGTGTGTGTGTGTGTGTGTGTGTGTGTGTGTGTGTGTGTGTCTATCTGTATGACGGGAAATGGTCAGTTTCTCTTCATCTGTCTCTCTCTTTTTGTCTGTCACACATCTGCACACACACTCTGTTCAGCTTCCGCAGATCTCACACACATTCAAACACACACACTTTTCAGCTTCTATAGAGCTCACACACATTCAAACACACACTCTGTTCAGCTTCCACAGACGTTACTGATGCCTGTGTCCTATTTCCAGTGTGTCCATAAGCACTTGAGTCGTTTACGTGACTGGATCCGCACATGTTGCTCTTTTGGCAGCCATGCTTCTTTGTGTTCCCCTTCGTCTGTCATTAAACTGCCTTCCTTCCTTTCTCCCTCCCTCGCTCATGGAAGTGATATTCACTTCCTGCTATTGTTGTAAACGCTCCAGCTCCAGCCCCATGCGCACGGTCATTCCTCCTGGCCAGTGTTCAGAGTGACCTGACCTGCCAGGTGAGTTTAGAGATGTGGTGAACGAGGGCCAGCCCAGCCTAGAGGCATAATGTCAGAGTGTGTGTGTGTGTGTGTGTGTGTGTGTGTGTGTGTGTGTGTGTGTGTGTGTGTGTGTGTGTGTGTGTGTGTGTGTGTGTGTGTGTGTGTGTGTGTGCATGTGTGTGTGTGTGTGTGTGTGTGTGTGTGCTTCATCGGGGAAACAGCTCTCCTCAGTTCCTATTAGGCCTACTACTCTCTAACCTCATTTGTGGAGTCCACCAATTAACAACAATGAGAAGAATCAGCATTTAGTATTATGAAAGTTTATCATTACAAAGTCATGCAATATATGACGATAAGTTGTCAACAAACAGCAAGATAGAGCAGGGCAGTAATTCTTCTTCACTTAACTACGTATTTCTGTCATAAGCGATAACATATGATAGTCAGACAGAGCACAGCTACTGTAATTTCCCGACTATTAGCAGCGGCTTATACATTGATTTAGTAAAATTTCTTCCACTATGAGGTTAATACAGGGGGGCAGTTAATATGGTGTTAATATGGTTTTGTTGCTTTTAACTTGCATAAAACACTGTCGTGCAGCTTATACACAATGTGGCTTATATGCGGGAAATTACTGTACATAACGTGATGTGACCGAAGTACGACAATAAAAGGTAACCAAAAGTAAGAGTAGAAGCAGAACTGGTGCTCTGAATTCTGCTGCTGTTGTTTCTGTTTCTTTCGATTCATTTTACTGTAATCTGGACAGCATGCTTTTAAAAGGCGGAAATGTTTCGCTGCAAAACAGACGTGCGTTGTTCTCATTAATATGCCTGAACACCTAAACAATGTTAACGCTTCTCCTCCCGTGTTGGTGTGTGATGGTCCCACTCTCCCCTCAGCATTCCTGTAGATGCATATGCATGAGTGAGATGAGGGCAGCTTGCCTGACAGCTCTCCAGTGGCGAGTGAAATCCATTTGCACTCATGTGTGATCTGTTATATATGCAATAACATGTCTTAAGGTGCAAATAAAGCAGCTATTCCCTTGGTACAGGTATCTGCCCGTGAGTGTGAGTGTGAGTGTATGTGTGAGTGTGTGTGTGTGTGTGTGTGTGTGTGTGTGTGTGTGTGTGTGTGTGTGTGTGTGTGTGTGTGTGTGTGTGTGTGTGTGTGTGTGTGTGTGTGTGTGTGTGTGTGTGTGTGTGTGTGTGTGTGTGTGTGTGTGTGTGTGTGTGTGTGTGTAAATAGGGGGGGAGGGTCAGGATTAGGTGTGGTGTAGGATGACTTGCATGCTGTTGAGTTAGCAGGAGGCCTGAAGTGCAATTCTACAGATACAACTCTGTGGCTTCCTCCCTCTCTTCCTCTCGCTCTCTCGCTCTCTCTCTCTCTTTCACACACACACACACACACACACACACACACACACACACACACACACACACACACACACACACACACAATCATAACAGATCCTTGCGTCCTCATCTCAGGTGCTGTGCATGCTTCTATTTGTGGTAAGGACGCTTTGTTCTTCCTGTAGGCCAAATCAGACAGGCACTTCTGGAGGCTGATTACTGGCAGCGCTGTTTATTCATGCCAGACGCGCGCGCACACACACACACACACACACACACACACACACACACACACACACACACACACACACACACACACACACACACACACACACACACACACACACACACACACACACACGTAAGCACACACACACACACATACACACACTCATACACACACATACGTAAGCACACACACACACACACACACACACACACACACACACACACACACACACACACACACACACACGTAAGCACACACACACACACACACACACAGATATGTGAGCACACATGCACACACATATGAAACACACACACACACACACACATACACACACACACACACACACACACACACACACACACACACACACATGCTCACAGATATGTCAGCACATTCACACACACACAAAGCACAGAGGTTTTTCCTGGAAGGAGAAGTGTAATTTCAAGTTTAGTTTCTCAGAAAATTATTTAGCGCTTTGTGTATCTCCATTTCACCTCCCTTTTTATCCAGTTTCATGTTCACACACACACACACACACACACACACACACACACACACACTCATGCACACATTTAGACAGAAAAGTACCCGCAGAGAAACACACACACACACACACACACACATATGCACACACACTCAAACTCACTTTAACATTCTTAAACAAATGAATTAAACAAATTGGCCAAATGAATAGTTTCTTCCAGCAGACACACAAACACAACCCAACCATCCACGCTCACAATAAAGGGAATTAGTTGTACATTATCCTAGAAAATGTGTTGATGAAACACCTGAGAGAAATCTTGAACAGTCAGCGGAGAGCTGTTTAGTAAAACAAGCATGCACCTGCCAGCCCTCAACAGCTATGTCATTTACCCAGCATTAGCTTCCAGCTCTCGCTCTCTCTCTCTCTTTTCTCTAATCTATCCCTTTTCTCTCTTTCTCTCTTTCTTTCTGTTTCTCTTTCATGCAGTTTATCCCTCTCTTATGTACCCACCCTTTATCTCTCTCTCCCTCCCTCCCTCCCTCCCTCTCTCTCTCTCTTTTCTCCAATCTATCCCTCTCTCCCTTTCTCTCTCTTTCCATTTCTCTTTCATGCAGTTTTTCCCTCTCTTATGTACCCCTCTCTCTCCCTCCCTCTCTCTCTCTCTCTCTCTCTCTCCTCCTCCTCTCTCTCTCTCTCTCTCTCTCTCTCTCTCTCTCTCTCTCCCTCTCTCTCTCCCTCTCTCTGTCTCTCTTCACTGAGTTGGGCTGATTGCCTGGGCTGTTTTATCTGTGCTGAGGCTAGTGGTGACGGTGCGCTTTGCTGGCCCGCTCCTCCTCCTGTCATCTCCGAGCAGAGCGGAGCGGAGCAGAGTGCTGATCTCCAACGCGCCGCCACGCCGCCGCTCCTCACAGATATAATACGCCTGATGGTGTTTACTGCACTTGGCTCTCAGGCCTCGTCTTCTGGGCAATGCGCCGTGATACGCTGTCGTGTGTGTGTGTATGAAGGGGAGAGAGAGAGAGAG
>NC_084999.1:25778151-25903151 GCF_963854185.1 Sardina pilchardus
TTCGAGGTGAACCGCTCGTGTCCAGAGCACCCCTCTGACTGAGGAGCACAGGTGAGCACAGGTGAGCATAGGAGCACAGGTGAACCTGACCAATGGCAGCACAGACCTCTGGGTCCTCACCAGCCCTCCACTCACATCTGCTCTATCTATCTATCTATCTATCTATCTATCTATCTATCTATCTATCTATCTATCTGTCTATCTATCTCTCTATCTATATCTATCTATCTATCTATCTATCTATCTATCACATGGGCAGGGAGAAAGAGGAACTAGGTTGCATAAAAAAAGTCCCTGCAGAAACCAGGAAGCCACAGCGCTTTAGAAACCTGGGGCCTGCTACTTACTTCTTCTTTCTCCACGGGCACCCGACAGTTCTTTTGTGTTTTTCTGTGCGTTTTTCAATAGGAATCGTGTTCGTTTGTTGATGTCTTTGTTGGGTTTGTTCCCTGTCCTAGGTCCGGTTCTTCCTGGTGTAGCACGAGTGCTCTGCTCCTGCAACAGACAGCAATGTGAATCCCTCTCCCCCTGGCCGACGGCCCCGCTGAGACTGCCGGGCACTGTGATCACAGCCGTCTAACTGGCCGAGGTGGAGTCTGTCTCCACCCTCTACTCCTCTCTTCTGTAGCAAACTCTCTCTATCCATCTCTCTCTCTCTCTCTCTCTCTCTCACTCTTTCTCTCTCGTCACTGTAAGAACAACCTCCCACCTTCCTCTGTGCCAAAAAACTCTCTCGTAATTTTTCAGGGAAACAAACACACATACCTGTCTATGCTGTTGGACTCCTGCTCTCTCTCTCTCTCTCTCTCTCCTTCTCTCTCTCGCTCTCTCTATCCTTTCTGATATGACGTCATAGAGCCTGGTCAAACTCTGATCAGATTGGGCATCTTATTGTCTCGCTCCCCAACGGAGTGACATGAAACATCTCTTCTGCACAGCAGTTGATCTGAGAAAAGGAACCAACCAGTCCCCCATCCACCGTGACCACCACCACCACCACCACTACAGATCTGATTTGGCTTTTGTTTTTGAAGTGCCACCCTCAGCCAGTCAGAGACGGGCCTCTCGCTGACCTCACCTCACGGACAGAGCCACTGTGACTGGCCGCTCCGCCTCTATCTGAGACTTCTCCCGCCTGATTGTACACCTGGACTGTCACTCAAGAGTGTGGTGTTGATGGGAAAGGGGGTTAACAGAGGGGGTATGGCAGCAGAGGGAAAGGAGTCTTCCTCTTCTTCCTCCTCCGCCTCCTCCGCGGTGACCCCAGCCGTGTCTGCCAGTGCCTTCATGTCATGTCCACAGGGCTTGAGCTGCTGCTGCTGCTGCTGTGGCTGACCTTTGACCCTTGACCTCTACCCTACGGGCTGGGGTAACGGGGGGTAACTGCTCTAGCGCTGGGGAGGCTGCAGCACATGCTCGTGCCCAGCCTTGGAGTCAGCCTCTGTCCCACAAGTCCTCTGCGCGCATGATGTCAGAGGAGGCAGAGTCATGGCTGAATGTTAGCCGCCGCCCCCACAGCGCTCGCCCACCTATCACAGCCCACTCTCTCTCTCTCTTTCTCTCTCTGTATTTCCTTCCCTTTCTCTGACATGTGAAGATTAATAAGTGCCCCATCTTCACTTCCACAAATGAGCTGACAAAAGACAGATGGTGCCATCGCTCACTCTCTCTCTCTCTCTCTCTCTCTCTCTCTCTCTCTCTCTCTCTCTTTCTCCCCTGTCCCCACTCCTCTCTTTCTTTTGCTCTCTTTCCATATCTGTTGGATGGTAAAATTGTAATATTGGCTTGCTCTCTCCCTCTCTTTCTCTCTCTCTCTCTCTCTCTTTCTCTCTCTCTTTCTCTCTCTCTGTCTCCGTCTGTCTCTCTGGCAGGCTTCTCTCTCTCCGGTCACTCTCCTCTCTGACATGATTACCAGGAGTTATGCAATCACCTAGCGTGTGTGCGTGTGTGTTTGTTTTTATATATATAGACATATAATATTAATTATACCTATCTGTTATACAAGTCGAGCTGATTTGGGCCTTAATTCAACATAGAATTATTGATTTAATCTCAATCTTTTGCGTTACAAGGGTCTTGTTCATGCTGAGCTCCGTGTTATTTTTGTCCATTTTATTGAAACACAAAGTCCTGTAGTGAATCAAAGGGTACCATACTCAATCAAGAACCAAGCGGAGTGGTCACCCCATCAATTCATATACACGCTAGTCACCTGGAGCAAGTGCCATTCAAATGCATTCAGATTCAAAGCAATGATGATGCAATGAGCACCAGCCAATTTTATTCACTATCAGCTGATTTCAAATGTTAAGGTGGGCATTAGGAGTGCGCCTGTGCCGCAGTGTGGGGTCTGGGTAGCAGCTAAGGAGAGGTGGTGCTCACCAACATGCACACACAGCGTGTGAGGCTCCTGAATGTGGACGGTTCACTTGAGTGGGTCGCAGAGCGTGATGGCCTCAGGTTGACCCTGGTTCAGTGACCACTGTGACGTCATCCCAGCTGTGGTTAAACAAACTGGAGATAAGACCGGCAGAGGACAGGGTTTTGCCGTTGGCTGCCTTTCTGCCTGAAGATGTAAAGGACGTGTCAGAATGTAGATTTTGTTTTGGAAGAAATGGTTAAATCAATAAACAAACAACTCAATAATTACATTTATGTCACAGTTCAGATAGAACATCTGTTTATTATATGTTTAGCCCTGTGGGCATTCCAGGACCTCTGAGTAAGTGGTAAACCCCCTAATATAGGAGGAAGAACTCATAGGGTCCTTCTTTTAGGAGCTTTACGGTTTAGTCTGGGTTACATTCATTTAGCTGATGTATTTAGTGGGTCAGCTGAGTAACCTTGTCCAGGCCACTAAATCTTGTGCTTGGGGAACGCCTCTGAACTACAGTACACCACCAGGAGTCAGTATGGACGTTGGAATAAACATGTTCCTGCCCAGAGAAGGACATGCTGTGTTACGGAAAATCCCAGAGAGCCGCTGTTGAAGCCATGGCTGGCCGATGGGGTTTTCACAGTTTAGCTAAGAGCCCTCCCCGTCTGTAACATAAACGAGACAAATGGAACGGAAAGAAACCACTAAACCGAACCTCCCACACACTTTCCCTACGTGATGTGAATTTGTGACAGCAGGACCTAGTGTGTATGGGTGGACTGTGTGTATGTGTCAGCAGCATGGCATAGGTCAGCTCCCAGAGAAAGGGCACTTGCCTGCTGGCGGGGTCGGCCTGACAGCCCAGTGGCCAAGTGCAAATGACGGTCAGCTCTTTTGGAGGTCTGAGTCAAGTTTTTGGTTGCATGTATAAATCCCAACCGAAGGTGACAAAACAGTGCTACAGGTTTTCCTTCTGGAGGGCCACTGTAGCCCTCTGCCCCTACAGAGGCTCTAAACTAAAGCTTGTCTTCTGTGATGTCAGGAGTCAGGACAGGTACACTGCCTTTACGCAATTAGCCACAGGTAGAGACATCACCGGTGACCTGTCTGTCAGTCTGTGCTCTCCCTACCATGTGACCTATCCTGTCCTACCATGTGACCTATCCTGACCTATCCTGTCCTACCATGTGACCTATCTTGTCCTACCATGTGACCTATCCTGTCCTACCATGTGACCTATCCTGTCCTACCATGTGACCTATCCTGTCCTACCATGTGATCTATCATGTCTTTACCATGTGACCTATCCTGTCCTACCATGTGACCTATCCTGTCCTACCATGTGACCTATCTTGTCCTACCATGTCCCCTATCCTGTCCTAACAATTGTCTAGATTTTTTTCTGACAACAGAAACCACATATTGGATCTTTGAATACAATGGAGTTGAGTTGAACTGTCAATAGAATGTACATGTGTCCTCTTCCATGTTTTCACACAAACTAAAGCTGTGTCATATGTAATGTCAGCTTTCAGTCCTGAATTTTCAATGTCTCCCATGTTGTGTGTCTGTGCATAAGAGGCCATGTCTACTTTGATTATTTTTCATCAATGTTTTGAATATGATTTAATGCAGCCCCTTCTCCTGCAATTTAATCATAGGCAAAAAGGGCTTGTGCATTTCCTCCAAAAGGGTGCGAGAGCTTTCTGAAGATTCGCTGCTAACTTCGGTAGAAATGATCCCTCTCCAACCGTTTCATTAAAGGGCAAATTATGAGTGGTCCAACCAGCTACTGAGGAAATCCAACAAGAGCTTTGAATAGAATGTGACACTCACAATCAACCTGTGCTTATAATAAGAGGCATGTTGTCATTTGATTGTTTTTCTTGAGATTGTTATCGAGTGTGTATGTTTCTGGCTAGTAATGCTGATGTGGTTTATTGCTGATAATCAGCTGATCAAGTGGCTACTGCTGACGGGTGTAACCAACAGCCAATTCAGCCTAGGCAAAGTGTTTTACAGCCCTTAGATATTAATAATTAATAGAAAATAAACATTTTAGTGCCATAATATAGCAGCTATAACAGCTGCATATAGGTTTCTCTATGGAGAGATGAGCCAGAGAGCTGTGCAGAAAGAAGCACAATCAGAGATCTCCTGCAATGAATGTTCTCTTTTGTCACTTTTGAGACCCCCTGGTGCTCAATTAGGCCCAGATTTACCAAATATGTGTGCCAAGTTTGAGGAGGAGTAACCATTTCTGTCCATTTGTTTGTCTTAAATCTCACACTGTTGCTCCTTCAGACATATTAATATAAATTCGAATGGGCTTAAAGAGTAGGCTCAGTAGGCTACTCGCATGTAAATCCTATTCACAAGTTTTAACTAACTTATCTTAAAGCTATTCTACAGGGATACCCACTTCAAGTGGCATCAGATTAAATGATTCACAAATTGCCAGTTTGGCCAGGGCTGTGAAGGCTCTTCTCCCTATAGCATCTTCTCTGAGGCCCGTGATATTAACAAAACACAGCCCCCCCCCCCATCCCACACAATGCTCTCATCCCCCTCCCCCAACCTCCCCTGTAACCCCATTCCATCCCATCCCATCCCATCCCATGACCAGCATACCCTAATGGCCTTTTGAAGCTCAGTTTAGATGAGAGCACCTTTGTGCTAGACGTGAACTGAATATGTGACTAGAGTCAAATTAAACCTTGCTTTTGTGTGCGTGTGTGTTTATGACTGTTCCATGTGTATGTTTATGCTCCCGCGGTTTGTCTGTGGAAGACTGTGCTGGATCTGAGCCCAATTCAATCCAGTAGGATTGATGACTATCTACCAGTCTACCTGTTCAGTGCAGTTATCATTGCAATTCCCCACATAACTTCAGGTGTGACGATACTTGATGTGGTCAAGCTTGTGAGACTGGAGCCAGGCCTAGCAGCGTTTCAGGTTATGTTCAGGTGCGTTTGAATCATGCAGTGACTCTTGGGTGTTAAGAGTGTGGTTTGTAATGTAAGAGAGATGGATATTATTAAGTTTCTACTGGATGCACATACCCACCCCAAGGTACTCCAGAGACATGCCAAGATTATCATGGTTTTTCTGTTTGTTTGTTGGTTGGTTTGTTTGTTTGTTTGTTTTTTAATATTCAGATTTTTTGTCATAACATTCCATTCGTGTATAAAATTATGTACAGATATATGAAATTAAAAGAGCAAAATCTTTTGAAGCACAATTTTGAATCCTTATTATATACTGTATATATGTCTGGGTGTGTTTATTTTCATGACTGACATTTTTCACAGAATACTGGCAGAATAGCAGGAAAAACATGCTCCACTGGTAAGAGTAACAGAAAGATATAAAGCTAAAAGTGCAAAGTGCACAACAATGACGCAAGCACAAATGCAACACATCACTGAAGGCATGTTTGATTCAATTACACATCCAATCAATCAAGCTTTTCACATGTGTATCCAATCATAAAGTACATATTTAGCCTAGGACTAGGCTTAATCCGTGTACAGGAAGCCGACCCTACGAGCATACAAAAGTGTTTTCTTCACAGCATGAACTGATACTGTGGGCGAGGTGTGGTCAGCCGGCCTGCCCCTTTGCCAGTTGATCTCCGTGTGCTGATGTGGTCTGTGGTACTCAGCTGAAGCGAAGCCTTGGTTCAGCGACAAACTCTTTCTCTTCCTCCTCCGAGACCAGGTTTCCCTTCAGGCTGCATGAGATTTACAGGAAACATAAATTATTCACTAGGACAACTATCTACTCAGTCTAATTCAACTACAAGTTACAAGTGTAGTTATTAGTAGTTAATTACACAACTATCGAAGTAGTAGGAAGATGAATAGACAATAGGGACAAGGTTTTCACAATGTCAAGTAGTTCTACAATAGACTGGCTAAATCCATCCCAATCTGCCGGCTACTTGATTTTGTCCTGCTGCTCAGGCTGGAAACCTGCACATTTATCTTCCCTGCCTCCTGTCCACGTTTGCTGGAACCAATTGCAAACTGGCTTATCCACCAGGCGCACCCAGATCATTGGTCTGATTGGCTGAAGGACTTTCCAAACGTACAGAGTAATTTGAACTATGCCCATTGATCATTCCTCTTGTGCAGAAGAAATACAGTGCAGACTCCCCAGACAAATGTTCAATCTCAAAAGATTGAGCTTAGTCTGGTGATAGCCAGGTCAGTTCTACAAGGCTCTACAGTTATTTTATTAGAGATAACAGTGATAACACACATAAACTACCACATGATATATGGAATACCATAAGGACAACCTATGTCTTAATTGGGGCAAAACTTGACTGGTGAGCATTTAGTCTGTCACTGAAGTGTCAGTCAGATACTCACTTGATCTCCTTTAGAGTTGTGTTATGAGACAGGCCCTCTGCCAAGAGTCTGGCTCCGCTCACAGTGAACTGGTTATCAATTAACCTGTGGAATTTAAAATATGTAGCATAGTTTTTACTGTGAAGACAGATCTGGGCAAGGTTACAAAACAATTCTGCAGCATTGAAAGTGCCCAAGAGCCCGGTAGCCTCCATCATTCTCAAATGTCTCACAGGTCTACAGGCAATTTTCTCAACCTTGTGGCTTGGTTTTCACTCTGACATACACTATCAACTATAAGACCTTATATAAAGAGATGTCTGCCTTTCCTAATATTGTCCAGGGAATTAATTTTAAGCACAGGTGGACTCCAGGTGGTCTGTATACTTCTGTAAATGGAATAGTCTTTTATGTTTTAGAAATTCACAAAACACTCCAAACACTTGATTTTTTTTTGTTGTTTTTGTGTTGGAGCATTTGTGTGTAGATTGATGAGAAAACAAAAAAATCACCATTTTTAAGTCTGAAACATAACAAAATGTGGAAAACGTGAAGGGGTCCGAAAACTTTGTGGTTGCACAGTAGTAGGCTATGATTGAAAAGGTAGTCTTGAGTAGGGGGCTGTGAGAGTTCTTACATGACGTGAGTGAGTCCTTTGTTCATCTTGATGGCCTCTGAAAGATCAGATGCTGCTTCATCTGAAATGTTGTTCCCAATCAGCCTAGAAACAGAGAAACTGCACTCATGAGTTACAGTAGCTCTTGAGTTTTCAGTTCCATGGTCACAAGAACAACTTGGATACTCCAGAGAATATTTCTGTGTGAAACAGAAATCACACATCGCATATACTGCAAAAGTTACATCCTCATCGTGATCTGAATTGATGGGAAAGAACAGAAAATCCACATTGTAGAAGATATCACTCGGTGAAACAGTGAAAATGTACACCTTAGTATTGGAATTATAAGTCATACTAGTGCAGTGCCCCTTCAAACATGCTGTTCTTGTAGAAAACAGGGACAATCATTCCAGCTGTAAGCATTCAATAATGAATACTGAATATTATATTAGGCTACAACAATATAATAAATGTGCAGTGAAACAGAACAGATTTGAACCCTTTGCGTACACACACAAAATGAAAATGAAATCCCCTACCAGAAGATGTGAAGGCTGGAGTTCTCTGCCAGCATTTTAGCGATGCACCTCCCTCCTTGCCCAGTGATTCCATTAGCAGAGAGGCTACGAGGTGGAAGAAACACATTCATCTGACTGGGCACCAGACTTGTGGTTTTAGCAGAATCTGTCTGTGATCTTGCATAAGGTTGCCTTATCCTCCTCTTATTTAATGTTAAATACTGTACAAAGACAGTTCTCAGGTACCAACTGCAGACTAAATAAACTTGAGGCTTTTATCCCACTCACATTGTGTAGCTCTTGAGCAATCTTTGTGCAAGTATGATTGCTCACATATTCATGATCTCTAGACACTAAATCTACCCTGCTGAAGAAAAAAACAGCACCAGCTAGCTACTGTAATGGTGGTAGATGGGTTTTAGCTGGTTTTAGCTGGTTTTTCCTAGTTTTCTTCCAGCTCTGGCTGGTCTTTGCTGGTGTACCTGACTGGACCACAAGGTTCACATGATGACGACGAGACCATCTGAGGAAGCTGGTCAAGCTGGTGTGACTAGCTTGTCATGTGGGATACAGCTGATGTAAGATGGTCATGCTGGTGACCAGCCTGCTAAGCTTGACATTGTTGGTGTAAAATGGTCATGCTGGTTTATTTGAATGACCAACATAAGCTGGCATGGCCAGTTATCCCAGCAATTTACTGTAAGACCAGGAACTTCAGCTAAAAACCAAACGCTGAATTACCATCGTAAGCTGGGTAAACCAGTTGAAGTTATGTTTTTGAAACAGTTTTGCTGTTTGCATCATAGGGTGGTCAAACAAGCTGGTTAACAAGCTGGTCAACCAGCAAACCACTTTAAACTGATCAGGCTATTTTTTCGGCAGGATACACACTATACAATCAGTTACCTAGAAGACTCTATACAATCAACATTGTGACATTAAAACATCTAGCAGGACTCAAAGGGGCATAATAGCAAGTGTACTGACCAAGTGTTGCTCAGAGACATCTGAAAGCTGAATGAGAGCTTGAGGGGACAGCACTCACCTGAGGTTGGTTAGGCTTGTGTGATTCTTCAAAGCCTCAGCGAAGGCCTCTGCTCCCTCATCCCCAATGGTGTTTCCCCACATGCTGAAAACCAGGACACACTTAATAAACATGCACAATACACACATACAATTACGACCAAATCTCTTCATTAACGTACTGTATATGGACATGCATTGTTAGGATTACATAAACATGCCTATGGCATTATGCTATGATTTATTCAAATGCTTCGTTATGGTATTTAAAAATATAACAGCTAAAACATAATCACTCATTCACCCATTATTCTCATTCCAGTGTGAGCAGTATAAAAATAATAATTCAGTGATTGACAAAGATGCCTTACCCTACGTCAAATATGGACTTGCTCTTTTTTATCGCAGAGGCTAGGTACTTTCCACCGATGCCAGTGATTTTGTTGAGGCCAAGCCTTTGAGAGGTCATAATACAGGTTAATCCTACCAATCTTTCCATGTGCTTTTTAAAATGTGGAAGTGCAAGGAATCACAAACACGATTAAACAATCAAGTCAATTCAAACACAGCCAAATAAGACTCTATTCCACAGCACTAACAGGAGCTACAACATAATGGTTAAGTCATGTCATGAAGTATAAATGGCTGAAAAACCTACTTTACTGTATGGATCCGAGGACACTCCTCAATGATCTGGGCAATCAGCTTGGCACCTTTATCGGTTATTTGGTTTTTGTACAACCTATTAACGAGGAAAAGTAAATGTAAACAATCAGTGTTGATGTAAGTGTTGGGTCATAACAATGTAGTGACCTCTATGTTACACTTTTTAGACTGGCTACGTTCACGACGTCTCACCCCAGAACTTTGACTACTTTGTACCGAATCAGCTCCTCTGCAAGAACCTCAATGCTGCTGTCTGTGATCTGATTGACACACAGCCTAAAAAGGAAAAGAAAATACAAGTTCAAAAGTCATTTTTAATATGATTAGCATGTAAAGCTGAATAAAATATGCAATCATGTACATACATATATTAAAAAGGCCTAAACACAACACAACAATGCTACACCATTACCAGCCAATGCAAGCTAAAATATAAGTTCTTGAAGTTGCATGCACAAGAAAAACTGTTTTCTGCGCTATGGGGTGGTATTGAGTGCTGATTAAAATAAGCCATGACCAATGAGCCAAGCCAAAACCTACCATCAATATCATGTAAAGGTTTGCCACCAATGTTTTAAAACATGACACCTACCCTTTATAAAGCAGCATTAAGAAAAAACTAATTGGGTGTGCAATGTACATCAGACTGACAACAAATCCCCATTGGGGCTGAAAGATGAATCACAATTTGAATGAATGCAATAAGCAATTCTCAAAGATTGCAATTGTCCAGCTAGCAACCAGCTGCTCTGCATGCTAACTAACTCATCAGACGTGGCTATATTTGAAAATAATTCATATACATGTATGGTAATTAATTTTCATCTTTGGACATATTTTATGTTATCTTAATTAGTCTCATCGTCACGTTTTAAACGTATTAAGTAATTTCTGTTCTCGTTCCTATGGCCGAATTACAGTGATATCCTTTACCAGCATCACTCAAACCACAATCGCAATATCAGTCGCAATAATAGACATTCTGGTCACACTTCACTTGGATAATCCGCCCACAGACTATCTACAGATGTTCATATTATCAACAAACTACCTATTGACACTCTGTTAACTTCATTTTTTGGTTAACATTAAGATTAGGAGTTGGATTAGGTTTGGTCATGGATTTGTTGCTCAACAACAATTTCACATACTGAATTTGAATCTTAACAGATGGTCTGTCTTCGGGCAGACTATTCAAGTACAGTGTTAACCGATATCTCTCACAAATAGTTCTGTCCTAGTTCCTCACCGCACCACCGTCATTTTTCTGAAGCTTGGCCTCAGCTGCTTCACTCCATAGTCACTGATGTTATTGTTGTCCATGTCCACTCCAAGGCCCTTGCGGTGATGATGCAGCACAAAGTTGAGAGCGCTGCAGTCGGCTGAGTAGATGTTACAGAAGGCCAGCTTGAGGTGGTCTGCCGATATCCCCTTGGCAGTCAGACGAGCCACGTCCTCACTGTTTGTCTCAAAGATGCAGCGCACCATCCACAGGAAGTTGGACATGCCGTGAATCTTGGTTCCCTCCTTCTCCGACTTGAAGCGGGGAAGACTGCGCAGGTGCAGCTTCACACTGTTGGACAGGTAGGACTTGAGCACGGCTCGCTTCTTCTTCAGGGACAGCGGCGGCGCCAGATGCTCCAGCAGAGCCGTGTTTCGCTTTGACAGGAGGCCGCACAGGAACAGGTTGATGAACTGCAGATGCTCGTTGTTCTGAAAGGGATCCTTGTCTCTCGGACGAGACTTGCCCAGACAGGACACACATGGGAAGCGGTAACTCTTTCTGTACTCACACTGGGCGAAAAACTTCAGAATCTCTGTGGGCTCAGAGTTCTTGTCCAGCACCAAAGAAAAAGCAGCCAGGAAGGACTGCAAGGTAACGTGGAGAAACTCGAAGGTAGCTGGACTTCCACAGGCATCGTAATGGCTGACCGGCCTGAGGTACCCAATCTGCAAATCATCCTCCTCCAATCCGCAAGACATCACGTCCTCCTGCTGGAACACAAATCTGTTCTCCACCATGCCCAAGAGGGCCAGGCGGGCAAAGGCTGCCAACATACTGCTGCCCGTCTGGAAGGTGTCAGCCGTGCACCTGGTGCTCCTCTTCAGCAGGCCCGGAGGTGAGGAGCGACTGAGGAAGACCTCCGACAGAAGGAGAAAGACACTGGTGAGGGTCAAGCAGGAACCCGGCAGCTCAAAGTCGTCATACACCGACTGGAGGTGCTTGAAGCTCTTGAAGATAATCCAGCAGAACAGGGGGACTGAACAGAGGCCGCCAAGATGGGGACTCGCATCCAGCTGCACGGTGACCAGAGCCAAGTGCTCTCGGTCAGGGAAGTGCAGAGCTGTGTACCTCTGCAGGTGATCTGGAGAGAAGCCTCTGAGGACGACCCTCTTACGGATAACTTTGTTCTGCACCTCTGTGCCAGTGCGGGCTGTCAGCACCTTCAGGGAGCCTTTGAGCAGTTTGCCACACAACAGGTTCATGAGAACCAGCAGTGGGTGGGTCCTTTCCTCAGGCGAGACCACCTCTGGGACGTTTGACAGGTCAAAGTCGCTGTGGATCTCATCGTAGCCATCAAAGGTGAATATGACCGTCTCTGGGAATCTCAGGATGTAACGGAAAACCTCGTTATCGTGGTCCATGTCCGGGTAGCAGTTGTGCTTGAAAATTAGATCCTTCAGAGAGATCTCGTCTGTCTCCTTAAAAGCGCTGAACATTCGGCAGCGGAACTTGAAGAAGAACTTTGCGGTGGTGTTCAGCTCCCTTTTGGACCAGAGGTTCTGGAGCTTCTGCAGCATCATGGACTTGCCCACACCGGCATCTCCCGTGACAAAGATGGTCTCTGCGTCCTCGTTGAACACGCCATTGTCCCCTAACAGCTCGTCCAGGCTGTCCAGGTATCCCAGGCTCTCGTTGCGGTCGTTGAGGATCTCCATCTGGGTGTCCGTGTAGAGGTCCTCCAGCAGAGTCTCCTCTCGTTGGGAGTACGAGGTGATGAAGCGGGTGTCACAGCCCAGGTCATGCCTCAGCTTCTCACAGTACTTGCTTACTGAAATTAAACATATCTGTTATTGCAGTGAAGAGAGTCACAAAGGTTAATAAGTGTGGTCAATTATTACATAATTCAAATATAAATTGTCATTTTTTGTGATGTGAAAAACATCATATATATATATTACATTTACAGGAATTCCTCAACTTACTCGGGTCTGTATTAACCACTGGTATTTGCTGAACAAATTCCGAAGGTTTGTATTCGATGTCCTTGAACCAGGGTCTGAGGTCAATGTATGCATCATAGGCTTCATGGAGAATGTGGATGAAATATGAAGAGGCCTCCTCCCCTTTGCTCTGTACCAATTCCAAAATGTGACGCACCTGTGCACATCATAGAAGTTAACTTGCATGCAGAAGTGTCAGATAAGATAAAGAAGGCATTTTTTCCTATGCTTATTCACTTTTAAGGTTATGGATGGATCCCTATGCTATTTTCAACAAGGCATAATAATGGAAATGGATCTGGAATATAGACTGTAATTTCAGTGTAGGCTATGACATTGCAAGATATCCAGCAGTTGGAATACCCCTCATATAAGCCTACCTGGTCTGTTTTAGTGGTGCACCGCTGTATGATTTCGACATCCTCATTACAAACGAACCCGCTAGACAGGAGGTTGTCCAAGATACACTGGGTGTTTTTCACCTGGTCCACGAGCAGCTCCCGGTGTACAGTCAGAATTTTCAGAGCAGAAGATCCCGTGGGAGCACCATCATCGGAGCCCCGCCCATCAAACATGTCCCTTGTAGACTAGACTACTTCCCCGACCTGGAAATACGATTTCAAAGACAACGGATTTTTTGATACCACTCATGTGACCTACCAGTTACCACATGTTGTGTGATGAATGCTTTAAAGGAAATACTTTTAAATCATTGGTGTGGAGGAAAACGAGCTAAGTATGTAAAGGTCTTTACGGCCACTTTATTCTGACCAAGCTGTGACACAGAGTGGCCTGTTGCAGCTGTGTCTGTACACAAGAGATAGCCTACACGCAATCAATCAGACAAATCCGTAAATCTGTGTCATAACATTAGATTTTAATTAAGAGAAAACTTTAATAAACTCTAACACATTGCAACAAACGCGACCCATGCCTTCCATTAGCGAAAGGCTGATATTTTAGCGATAAAGGCAGAACCTACCTCGCATAAAATCACCGCAACAACGCAGACATTTAACAGCACACCAATTCACTCATTGTGATAACGTTTTGCCGAGCTTCAGTCGAGTAAAACGTCCAACAGTCTTGAATAAAGTCGGGTCAGAATAATTAGTCCAACTCCGGTCGCCCCCCAAAGGAAACGAAACTACGATGTGAGGAAGAAACAGAAACATTGTGAAATGTTAGGGAGTTAGCTCATCTTTTTGCCGTCACTCACATTGGTGTCACGCCCACTTCAGCAAGCAGCATGGCTCTCTCTCTCTCTCTCTCTCTCTCTCTCTCTCTCTCTCTCTCTCTCTCTCTCTCTCTCTGTGTGTGTGTGTGTGTGTGTGTGTGTGTGTGTGTGTGTGTGTGTGTGTGTGTGTGTCTGTGTGTCTGTGTGTCTGTGTGTGTGTGTGTGTGTGTGTGTGTGTATGTGAAATTAATATATCATGCTAGGGGGAAGATACTGTAGCCTATATGGCTGTGTGTGCATGTCATTTAATAAAATACATAATTTATCAAACGATTCAACAATTGAGTCACTAAAATATCAAAACATAAAGAGGTCATAACAAGTCTGTGAAGAGTACCTGCGCGTTTACTGCCTAGACTGCTGTTCATTTGAATGTGCTTGGCAGGCGAATGTCTGTGTCATCTCGGAAAGGTTGTCAACACTGCCACTTGGCGGCAGAGAGTTGCCATTTTTAAGGTGTTGTATAGATTTGTTGTTGTTTGTTTTTTGTTTTTTTCAGTCTCTCCTTTCTCCTTTCCTCTGCCACCCAATTGATATAGTAACACCAGCTGCTCCTGTCAATGACTTCACGTTAATCCACAGGATTTGAGCTGCTGTGGCTGACTCTAACTTGAACCTTGACCCCAGGGCTGGGGTAACCCCGGTGGCCCTAGATACATACGCCTACTCAAATCTATGCTGGTGGTGTTGGAACTGAAGTTGCATACCGAATGCTTGTCTCCAGCCTTTGAGTCAGCTTCTGCCAATGGATGTAAAAAAAGTGATGGACAACAATGTGTCATGCACTTTTAGAGGTAATGGAAAAAAGCCTTGATCAGTCAAATTGGCAAAATGGAAGGCATAGTTTGCAAAGTAGCTTGTGCTTTGCCTTTGAGCATCCACAGCCGACAGGAAATTGTCCAACTCCATGAAGAATTGACCATATTTGATTAAGCTGGTTTTTTTTTTAGTTAGATTTTTTTAGGCTTTGGCTGTTAGAGAGTAGACCATCAGAGCCCTACTACAACTACTAGGCTACTACTACTACTACTACTACTACTACTAGGCTACTAGGCTACTACTAGGCTTATTCCTTCTCCTACTACTATCAATAGGCCTAATAATGATACTAATGTGTAATGTCGTTATAATACAACACATATTAATTAACAACATTATTACAAACTAAACAGACCTGTGCAGAGAGAGAAAGTCTCACAAAACATAAACGTTGACCACTTTGGTGATTGCCACATTATCACTTTATCCCTAATTCTCGGCCTCTATGATAGGCCTCTGTCATTATCGTTCTACGTTCATCACTGTATCTCTATCATAATCAGATTTCATCATCACTTTATCATCGTCACTCTTTCACTTTATCACTACATCAGCATCACATTATCATTCTGTCATTGTCATCATCATATCTTTCTACCATTACTTTGTAACACTAAGCAACCACACTGGCACTGCCATCATCAAAACGTTTAGTGACTACTGAAAGCGAAAGTTTAAAAAAAGTTTAAAAAGTGTAAGACAAAGATTCAGCTATAGTCATGAAAACCGAGGAAAAGCTGTGCATGTTTTCCATGTATTGTGCCTTTACAGACAGTAAAAAGGCCTCTAACCATAACAACATCAGATGACATGTAGGGAGGGAGTAGTATCTTTTACTGTCTATGGTAGGGACGGATGTTGTGTACTTTCCCGGCACAGCTGTGACTTCTACGCAATCCATCAACAGCCAATCACGCTCTTGTTCTCGCTGACGCAGTTCAACCAATAAACATTCAGCTGTGTCCCGCTTTATGTCGCGGGAAAGGGAAACGCGTTCTGAAAGTGCAGTTAGATATTCTAGTTGTATGATTTTAAGAAACTGATAAAAGAGTGTTCATATCGACTGGTTTCATGAAAATCGCGATGAATATTGATAGTCTTTTTCTTCATTACATATTCGTTTCTCTATAAAGTAAGTTCGTAATATTTTGAAGTTGCAAACTTAACGTTAATGCTTTCTGAAGTTGACAGGCGTCAACCTGTAAATTAGTTAACGTCAATTTGTCGAGACCATGAAACCTAGCCTGCAAAATCAGTAAACTTAACGTCGGCTATGTTTACAACAGTTTGCATCAATAACATGCTAACTGTCAACATTAACCTTGGGTAACGATAACGTTACTCGAGGAGGTGAGGAACATAGAAGTGCAGCCTGCTAATGTAAGTGACTATATTAGCATTTACTAGTTCCCTAGCCACATTCGGTTTTATGTATTGACAGTCAAAGGTTTTATGCCTCAAAGAAGTGTAACATTATCGATAGCTTCCTCTTTTTCCCTTAGCTTCATTGACTACCATGACAACCAGGCGGGTACCATATCTAGCTACATAGCTAAGTAGCGTTATGCTAGTTGTGCTAACCATACACAGATGGCCAGCTTCCTAGCTAGCAGTCAATGCTAGTCTAATCCCATTTTCTAAGGGTTGGCACGGGCAGTTTAAACTAGGTTCCTTCTAAATCCTCGCTGGTGGGGGTACACGTCTGTAGCTAACCTATCCTGTTACCTGTGCTGCATAGCAACTGGTAGGTTTGGGCAGGCTCAGAGAAGTCCAGTTGATGTCTTGACTGTTTGAATTTACAGTTGGATAACTTTCACCAGGTAGGCAGGCAGGTACATGTAGGCAGTCTGTTTTCATCGGATCATCATGTCTCGTCGCTTGACCAAAGAAGAGTTGGACCTTCAGTTTGAACAGTTTCTGAAGGAGGTATGGCTTGACACACAAGACACAACAGTTGTGCTGCTGAATATTTTCAGATGTACTACATTTAGAGTCTTTAGATTTCAGATGCTGATTTTAGAGACGTGCTGTCTTCAAATAACCTGAGCTCACATTTGTTCTATAGCTAGGGGTGATGCATCGATGTCACTAGCCTTGCATACAAACTGGATGTGAACAACTACATGAAAATTACACTCCTGAGTTTTTACCCTGTCCTATGTAAATGTCGAGTGTTATTCATGGGTTTCATCAGGTCCCTTTCCACAGGTGTATAAAATCAAGCACATAGATTATGAATGCAGACTGCACAGTGCTGGATTAACCCACCTGTGGAAAGGGACCCGATGAAACTCATGAATACCCCTGTAGATGACGCCAACACATAGGAAACGACATAACTGTCTTACACCTGTCCTCTGTTATCTTTTTTCTCACCAGTCTGTGTCTGATGACTCTGTGGAGTTGGGCTCTAAGGTCCCCAGCGTGCTAGACAGCCTGGGCAAAGCACCACCACCACGGGCAGAGAGGCAGAAGGCTGCTCCTGCTCGGCCCTGGTGGCAGGATGACGACAATGATGATTTTGGTGAGTGTTGGACAGGAAATTATCCTCTCTGCATTCTCCCCATGAGCAGATGTAGAGCATGTCAGCTAATCAGGTTTATATGCACATGTATGAATTGAATACAATTGCATTATTTGCTTCATTGTACGTTCATTGTTTTATTTATTTAGATTACTGTTTTGTGGTTTTAATTTAATTCTGATTCTCAGCTTTATTGCTCAGAGTACTTTTATAGGTCATTCTTTGGCACAAGCTGGCAGCATCACAGACAACTCTAAACTCTGGGCCGTGTTGTTCAAGGTGCACACAAAAAAAACAAAAAACAAAATCAAAGGTGCATCAACATGTTTGCAGAAAATGAATTTTGATATCAGTTGATGTGCACTGTTTTATCACTGGATTTTAGGATATATGTGTATATATTACATTCTGACCTCCAGCCAGTACTATAGCAGGCTATTGTAAATTGAAGCTTTGTGGACTGGAAGATAGGTTACAGATTGACTGACAAGGTTTTGGTTGATTGACCATCAGTTAACTTTGAAACCTTACTTTGGATAGACACCCTGCATATCAAATATTGAAATAGTACATATACATCACATTACAATTTATCCATACCATGGTTGGTAGGTTGTTTTATCGGTTCATGGGCAGGACAGATATACGTATTATTATACAAGCTGTTCTTTTATTATAGTAATAAAACATTGAGCCTGCTCGCATCTATTTTTTCTCAATGGCAAGGCACCTTTGATTTGCACATCAAACACCATGGTGCACCTTTTGCTGCCCTGAAATGCCCTTATATGTGTGCCAAAGAATATTTGTTTTTGCCCAGGAGTGTAGTGGGGTGTAGTCTGAGTGTTTCTCCACTTGAGGGCACCATCAGAGAGAGAGAGAGAGAGAGAGAGAGAGAGAGAGAGAGAGAGAGAGAGAGAGAGAGAGAGAGAGAGAGAGAGAGAGAGAGAGAGAGAGAGAGAGAGAGAGAGAGAGAGAGAGAGAGAGAGAGAGAGAGAGAGAGAGAGAGAGAGAGAGAGAGAGAGAGAGAGAGAGAGAGAGAGAGAGAGAGAGAGAGAGAGAGAGAGAGAGAGATTTAATTTGTACTTTATTTGCCTCTTTCTTTTTGGTGGGTGAATGTTGTTTACTCCGCTTCCTCTTTTTTTTGCTTTTGAAGTACTTTAAAAATGGTTACCTCAGCTTCCATTTGAGAGCTTTCCTCCCCTCCATTTCCCTTCAATTTCTGTGAAATGTGCTCTCTCTCTCAACAACTGTGTCAGCTTTAGCAGTATACCATCTACTTTCTGTAGCGATGCAATTTTCTGCCACACAGGAACATAAGAGCAAATACACTACACTCACACACTCACTCCTAGATGAGTCACAGCTTGACCTGTGGTGAGGATTGATTTCCCATGGAGAAAATCTGGGATGATGCCTACTTACTGTATATCTAGACCACACGCATGCGCACATACACACACACACATACATACATACTTCACTTAGTTAGAGCGGCTGGTTTTGCTTGGGAGGTGTATTACCCTTGAAGAGAGCCATGCCTGCAGCCTAGTCTTCCTCGTTAGGAAGAACATAATGGGTGCCACCAGACCCACTGTAGCATCTGTGGCTTCACAGCCAGTTTGATCACTGCAGGGGTCGTCTTGGCCATAATCTACCTTGTCCCTTTTTTTTAGTCATCACAAGACATTTTGTCTCTCTTTTTCTCTTCTCTCTGTATTTTTTTCCCTGTGTGTGTCATTTTCTCTGCGGTTGTTCATAATCTTCTTCCTTCTATTGTGTCTCTCTGTCCGCCCTGCCTGTCATCGTGTCTCAGAGAAGCCTGTGAAGCGCAGGTTTCTGAAAACTCAAAAGCCCAGCATGGGGGAGATTCAGCTCAAGAGGAACCCAGCAGAGGGTATCCCATCCACCAACCCTCTCCCTCTGCTCCCACTTGTGAACCAGCCCTGTCAGCTCCCACAGACTATCCCTATGCGCCACCACTCCCCCCTGGCACGTAGTTTAGTGTGAACCGTCAGCCATAGTCCCTGCAAAGTGCCGCTTCTCACAAAGAATGGCCCATTTGCCACCTTTGGGTTGATGCTTTTATGCCCTTTGCACAGTGAAGTGAAATCATTCCCCCACTGGGTTGACTGATGTTTGCTGGCCGATATGAATTCATGTAGATAGTAGTTTATCTGAATAAATTAGCTTATTGAGTCCTCCTTTATAACATTAATGTGTAGTATTAGGTGTATGTAGGAGATAAGTTCGGTAGTTTAGAACCATTTCAGCTTTGCTTATGTACTTAGTGTTACCTACAGCCTAGAGCTGTAGTAGGCAAGGAAGCAGCCTACTCAGAAGTCAATTTTAGTATTTCACCCACTCAGTAGTTTTGTCATGCACTCTACTGAGGTGTTGCTGCTCTTTCCTCCCCCACCCACACAGTCTCTCTAAAAGCTCATTGCTGCCTGCTCACTAAGATGCTTTCTAACGCTCTCTCTCCTCTCTGTTTTTCCTTCACCCTGTTTCTCTACGTCCTCCTGCACTGGTTATTGCTCTCTTTGAAAGTGCTCACTAAGCCTGTCCCCAAACCACGCACCAGAGCCATGCGTCAGAGCCCCGGCCCCCCAGTGGGAACCCCCAGCCCTCCTCCCGAGTCCTCCCAAGAAGGTCCAGACAGGCCGGAGGCACCGGTGCCGTCCCCCAGTGGCTCCCTTAGCTCATCACAGCCAGCCAAGCCTGCGCTAGCCTCAAACTACAATTCCCAGAATGCATCAGCAGCACTGGCGAGTTCAATGCCCTCGGAGCACCGTTCCCAAACTCCATCAGCAGTCTCCAGTCCTGTGTCCTCTGAGAATAGCTCCTATAGTGCACCAAGACGCAGAAGCCACCAGGCTTCCCATGATTCCTCTGACAGAACGCCAGGATCTACAAACAGTTCTCCCAGACATTATGCCTCCCACAATGCATCTGAACAGGAGGCCCCGCCCTCTATCGCAGACACCTCCCATGATGCACTTGTGGAGAGCGGTGGTAGTGAGGGCAGTGATGGTGAGGGATAAAAGCTAAATTACAGTAGAACAGTTACAGTTGTGTTTCGTAGCATCCACAAATAAACATCTAGTTAACTTGTAGTGTAGTATACAGTGGTGTGAGTTAATTTTGGTTACTGTTTAGTTAGCCTACTTTATCTCTATTGTTGTTGGCTTGATTAGCAGTCGTTTTAGAGTGTTTACTGTACGTGTCTGCAGTTGAACCCTTTTTTGTTCTTTCTATGGTTTGTAATGTCATCTCTTTTTGTTATGGTTGTGATATTGGGCATAGATGTTTCTCTGGGGCTGAAAACATTTCTTCCAGTTCACATCATTTGATCGTCTGGGGTCCTCTTTGGAAAAAAGACCAAACATTGTGCTGTCTCTGGGGCTTGCTTGGTTCCTTTTATGTTATGCTTTGCTTTGTTTTTTGCCCTCTAATGAGAAACCCTTAGAGTTTCCACAGATTTTGTCCTCTGTCGCCGTCAGCCATTTTATGTCAAAGCAGCATTGTATGCTCTTTGAAGTTGTTTAGCTCTGCCAGTCACAGGCTTCCGAGTCAGTGTGTTTTTCACAGATGGGACACACCACAGTCTCCCTGCTCAGACAGCCTCTTTGTTTCTATCCATTAGTCTCACGCTTTCCCTCTAGCTCTCTCTTGTTTTCATATCCGATCTCTACACTCTTCCATAGAGATGTTCTCTGTGATGCTATAGACCCGATATATGTTCTCTGCTCTGGTGAGATTGTGTTCTCTGTTTTCACAGGTTTGTTGGGCTCTGGTAGAACATTCCGGAAGTCTCTGAGGAAGTCCCAGCCTATCCAGGAGGAGGATGAGGAGAAGCCTTCGAGACGAGCATCTGGAGATGAAGAAGAACTGGGAGCAGCAGAGAGGTCCGCAATCGGCTTCTTCAGCAGGGACAGCCTGGAACCTGATGGTGAGACATCTGTCTGGTCGTTCATTGTCCGTCCATCCATCCATCCATCCACCCATCCATCCACCTATCCATCCATCCATCCATCCATCCATCCACCTATCCATCCATCCATCCATCCATCCATCCATCCATCCATCCATCCATCCATCCATCCATCCATCCATCCATCCATCCATCCATCCATCCATCCATCCATCCATCCATCCATCCATCCATCCATCCATCCATCCCACCTTCATCTCTTGGCCACAGGATAGAAAGACACTGACAAATGTCCTGACCTGTTATTACAAATCACATAGAATGCAGTGGGATCCAAGAACTCCATAATGTGAAGCAGAGTCTGAGATCAATACTTTCATATAATGTGACACTTCACACAAGCATCTAGGCATAGTCTAAAAAGAAACACTTGAACACAGAAGAAGCATTTGGTTCAGTTAAAAAAGAATGAAAACTGGTTTGTTGTACTACTTTCTTTGAGCATACAAGGATGATGTTGGATGGTTGGGTTGATCTTAATTGATCTCATTGTTGCTAAACCTGAATTGGTTTCTGATTCTTTGCTTGCTAGCTTGCCAGCTCTTAATCATGGAATTCATTATGTTTACATCACTTGGCAAAATGAGAGAGACATTTTGTTTGCTCCTTAGCTTGCCTGTGTTTGCTCATTATGGAGCTAAATTATGGTAAAACATGCAAATCTTGTAGCAGTCATAATGAAAAAAGAAGAACTCAAAACTTTTTTTTAAAATGTATTTTTCATCATTTTGGGGTTGTAAGAAAGCTTTTGCAAAAATGAGTATGATTTACTAGGAAGCAGTATGTTCGTTTGGTGGGCTGTAAGTGGAATGGTGTTTTCACCCCAGGCTTTCATAGACAACCTCAGTGGCTTGATTTGTGCCCCATTTGCCTCATTTATTTAGAGTAATGAAATAAATTTAGAATTTATTTAATTGTGTAGTCCTGGCTATTGCAAAAGTTGTGCACAGGTCCATTCAGGGGCCACCTGCACTCTCCCCTGCTGCTATAATTCAGCCTGACCTTGACTCAAATCGCCAAGATTAATAAAGAGCACATGATGCCCCGGGTACACTCATTTGTACATCCTTTGAGCAGACATTTCGACTGTAGCCTGCATTAAAACGAAAATAGAATTGCCCTTTCTACCCCGTGTCATTCAAATGCCTCATTTTACTGTAAAGGCGCTCATTAGTCTGTAGGTCTTGAATGACAGCCTACCCCCATAAGCCCAATAGGCATAATAGATACTGTAGACCAACACTGAATTGCAGCCTACCCCCATAAGCCCAATAGGCATAGAGGCGAGAGGCTGTAGACTACCACTGAATTGCAGCCTACTCCATTAAATCCCGCGTGACTTGTGTTTCTGGCCACCTTTACCTCGGCTACCGTAATTTCACAACTATTAGCCGCGGCTTGGACATAGATTTTGCAAAATGTCTTCAGCCATGAGGTTAATATACAGGGGCAGTTAATATGGCATTAATAGGGTTTGGTTTCTTATAGCTCTCACACTGCCCTGCAGCTTATACATAATGCTTCTAATTTACGGGAAATTACTGTACTTAATTGGTGTTTTAATTTAACCTATTTCTGGCTGACTGTGTTGTTAGCTTTGACTTAACAAAGCCATGATGCTGTTGAAGAAGAGCCTGTTTATCACAGTAAGCACAACAAGTCTTGTTCCCTAACTTCCACGTTGCCTATCTCCACTCTCCACTCATACAACCTGACACAGCTGTGGCAAGAAGCACACCCATGCTGCATCTTCGACTGGATAGGACTCAGACAGTGATGTTTTAGAAAAACGAATTACTTTCATTTAAGCCATTATGTATATGGCCCAGATATAATTTAAAATACTGACCAATGGCAACCGCAAGCACCTGCTTATGTGGGATAAGCCTGCACACCACTGCGTTGTAAGAGTGTGCTCTTGAGTGCATGATTAATGGCTTAATAAAATGCTTTTGCTTTTCATCATCTCCACCAGAGAGGATATTTTTTTGGGGGGGTTATTTTGTCTGTCTGTCTGTGTGCAGGATTATGCCAGCACTACCCGTCTGATTTCTCGTGAAACTTGGAGGAAGTGGCGAAGGACGAGACAATTAAATTTCAGAATGATTCCTACTGGCATGTCAGCTTGGCCGATTTGGTTCAACTTCTACTAAAGTTATTTAATGAACTGTTTGTACTTGGCCCAGCTGCTTGTGGTTCTGTTATTCATGGCATTGTTGGAAGTACATGCTTGTGCTTGCATATTGCTCATTGCATATTACATCATGCTTTATGTATTCATTTCATTAACTTCTCTCATCTGCTTGTAGTTAATTATGTATTAATTCCTCTCCCCTGGTGTGTGTGTGTGTGTGTGTGTGTGTGTGTGTGTGTGTGTGTGTGTGTGTGTGTGTGTGTGTGTGTGTGTGTGTGTGTGTGTGTGTGTGTGTGTGTGTGTGTGTGTGTGTGTGTGTGTGTGTGTGTGTGTGTGTGTGTGTGTGTGTGTGTGTGTGTGTGTGTGTGTGTGTGTGTGTGCACACTGTGCACTGCTGTGCGGCCCCAGACTCGGTGATGGCGTCAGGCCCCGTGGACGTGGCGTCCCGCTCAGGGCTGGACACTCTGGAGGAGGAAGAGGAGGAGGAGAGGCGCCGCTTCTTCGCCCGCCTGGAGGGCGGCGCCAACTCCACCATCGACTACTCTCGCCTCAACCGTGAGCTGGAGTCAACCGGCTCCACCCTCACCACCCTGCTCAGGTACCTGGACAACACACACACACACACATGTTTCTTGTTTCTGTGCTTCAGTTCGGGCTGCCATAATTCACCAGTGAATAGTTGAAATGGGTTGACAAGGTTAAATGCATTTTTATTTTCCCTGTTGTTGTACGCTCGTGATCTTGCTATTATCTCTTTCCCTGTATAGATCCCTTGAAATCCTCCCACAGTCAAGGGAAAATGTCACCCTTGAACAATAGATTATGTAAATCTACTGTATAATGAAGCCTTTTGTTACAGTTTTGAATAGAAATGAGCTTGTAATGAATTGAAAACAGTTTACTGTATATGTGTGTTTGTATCCTGTGTGTGTGTGCAGGGCTGCACAGTGCGAGCAGGTCGTTGCAAATGCGACTAAAAATATGTTTGAAAAATATGTTATGTTAGTGCGAGTAGAAAAAATAAAATGTGCGCACACGTGCGAGTACCGATTTCAACCATTTCATTCGCATTTTGCGCCTAAAATGAATCCACACCAATTGGATCAAAGTATAGCCTAATACAATTTTCGCGCATCTGTATAGGCCTACAAATTTCAGAGTTGACAACTCTTACGCACCTGGCTGGACACTCACGCTTTCAGGATCAACCTCGCACTCTCACACACACGCAAGAAATGTCACTCCAAATCCATTCTTCTTTTTTTTAAAAATCTGTTCGTTATCAGTTGGTGACTATGTAGCGATTAACGGTGAAACGGTAAACCATGATAACAATGTTGACTATAACAATTACCGTGTTCATTTCAAATATTATTATTATCACGGTTGATAAACACGTGTGGAAACCGTGTGTTAAATTCCTCCCAGCTTCACCCGAGCCTGCATTTGACATAGGCCTGGTAGACTTCTATGAAACAAAAATGGTATCCTACTGATTCTGTTCTCTAAATGATGGATTTAACCACGATTCGGTGTAGGCTACACCTGCTTTAAAAAGGCGGAACATTTTCATTGCAAATGTGCGCTGTATCATATAGCCACTCTGCGTCTTTTTATGTAGGCTACGTTCACATTAAATCTAGGCTATTCCACTAACGTTATCAGGAGAATACCGTAGCCTAGCGTTTTATTTTGAGCACTGGTTGTCACTCATTGGATATAACAGATAGATACCAAAACTCCAAGACAAGTCATGGTAGAGTAAGTTAAGCACCCAGCCAATTAAACATGACCAAGGAAAAAGTGAACGGGACAACTCACAATGCCATGCCACGGTAGGCTACCTAAATCATAGAAGTTAACATTGCTGGACACTCATCTTTTCTATTACACCAGAAATATTTGTCTTTACCTTTGCTAGTTTTTTGAACATTCATGTTATTTAATGAAAACATGTATCCTTGAACTATGCGTGACTATTTTCCTAAAACTGAATGAAACTAAATAATTATGTTCACGTAGGCCTACGGTACTTCTTAAAGTGACAGGCACTCAATTAGACCTACACACCACCCCTGTAATATCATTAAAGACAAGTGTAATCAATATGAAGTAATCAAATTACTGAATATTTTAAGCTATAAGTAATTATGCAGATCCTAAAATGCTAAAAATTGTTAACAAAATGTATACAAATTCTGAATTCAAAATATGAAATAGAAACAAGACAAGCCATTTTCTGTGTGTGTGGAGGGTTTGAGCAGAGACTAGGATTGCCACTGCTGTGAATGATCTGTATCCTGCTTAAGGCAATAAGGTTTTCAAGGAAATTTCATAGTGCTCCTAAAATGTTTTCTGTGCTCCTAAATTTTTTCATTTAGGAGCACCTGTGTACAGCCCTGTGTGTGTGTATGTACATGTGTGTATGTGCCTGTGTCTGTATGCATGTGTTTGTCTGTGTGTGACGCATGTATTTTCTATTGTAGGGTGTTAAATATGTCCGTCATATCATATGTGTTCATATCTGGGTGTTTGTGAATGGGCTGTGACCTCAAACACAATGAGCTGGAAGAATGAGTCATCTCTCACGGATGCCCTTCTCTTTCTGCAGGAGGACAGAGGTTCCTGAAGATGTGAAAGACAAGGAAAGTAAACCCTCTGAACCTGAGAAAGTCTCCCCAGGTGACGCTCATTTCCTTTTTTTTTCTTTTTCACTTTTTCAATTTACACGCTCACTTATTCCATTTATATCGCTCTTTCTCTCACAAGCACACTCTCTTTCTCGCTCCTCCTTTCCTTCACAATTAGGCCGTGCTCACACCTGACATTTGTTTGAAGCTGACGGCGTCTGTTTTAGTCAATGAAGTAGACCATTTTTGAAACGGCAATTTGCTGGGGTTTTTTTGACAGCTAAGCAATTACGAGCTGCGTGCTGAGTGCTGAGGCATTCACACAAAAGCCAAAAATGGAGACTTGATATGGTGGAGAAACATGAAACATGACATGACAGTTGAACTGTATCACTATCATAAAACTAGACGTGCCCCTAATGTTTGTGATCAGTGAATGTGGTAGTGTAGTGGTTAAGGAGCTGGACTAGAATGCAGTAGCCTGAAAAGTTGTGGGTTCAATTCCCGGCTTCCACCATTGTGCCCTTGATCAAGGCACTTAACCCCACATTCCTCCGTGGACAGTGTAGTCCCTTGTAATATAGTTCACACATGTAAGTCACTTTGGATCTCAGTGTCTGCCAAATGAGCAATTGTAATGTATGTATGTGTTTCTTGCAGTCACTTTAGAAGATAGCTTGTTTCCTAGCTTGTTCGCGATGCTTCCACCATCAAATTACCATCAAATTGGCTTTGTAAAGGTGAAAATCTTTGTGGGCGGCGGGATGAGCAATTCACCTGACCCCTCACTGCTCCCCAAGCGTCGCTGTGGCAGGCAGCCCACTGCAGCTCACCTCACTGTGTGCTGTGTGTGTTTCACGTTCACGGATTGGGATAAATGCACCATGAGACTAGCCTGGCACGCCCTCCCAGTGACGCAACGCCTTCAGGCTTTTGCTGCTGGTCTGGTCAACTGCTCATTGAGAAGGATTTCTGAGTTCCCGAAATCTGCGGAACTGCCCCCTTTGGTCGAGAACCAATCAACTTTGAGCAGCTCCAACGGCTCTGGGTAGAGGCGTGTTCAAGGCAGAGGAAGGAGTGTTGTTATTGGTTTAAACTCGGCAAACCGCTTTCTGACATCTACCAGTAGCAAATCGAGGCACTTAAAGGAGGCGGGTCAACCAGCGTTTGAAAGAAACCATGTTAGCACAGGCTGTTGGTCAGACTAAAGTCTCGCAGAGCCTTTGAAAGTCGATGGTAATCAGGCTACCATGAGACCAGATTTCCCTCACAGGATCAAAAGGGTATACTGTACTTACTTATATATACTTTGCATACTTACACTGTATACTATACTTAGCTGTTCTGGAGACTAATGAACTTTATCTCCATGGAAAGGGGGGAAAAGGCATGAGTTTGAATTTCCTGGGAATGACCAAGGGAAGCAGAGGCATGTGAGTGCCTGTACACACCCTAGACCTATACTGGAGTTGAACATGCACAGTGGTGTCTCGTGAGGATCCAGTGCAGCAGTTGTACTGATGCTTTGAGTCTGTTAAAAGGCACAAACAGTCTAAAACCTTCCCCCATTGCATAGCTTTTTTACAGTACTGGGGGACCTCAAACAACAGGGCCCCATGTTGAAAATACTGTAGAGTTCTCCTTCTAATCCAGACTAGCTCACGTTAGTACAGCAGTAAAGAACCTCCTCAGCTGCTTCTAATCCAGACTAGCTCACGTTGGTAAAGCAATAAAGGACTTGTCAAAAAGACGGGAACACGGCCATGGACACAGCGAGGCTCATTCTCTCTCCTCTGTTTTTTTGCATGCACTCCTTCCTTATTTAACACACACACACACACACACACACACACACACACACACACACACACGCACACAGATACACACACACACACAGGCACATACAGTACAGGCACACACAGGCTAGAGTACTGTTCGCTTTTGTGAACACTCTGTCTCCCATGAGGACGTTGTATTGTACATACAGAAAAGCACACATAAATGCATACACACGCAAGCACGCACTCTTGTCACTGCTCTGCCACCCATCTTGCTTGGTTTCCTGTTGCCTTGAGTGAGCATGATGATTCACCCTGTTTCAACATTTCCATCGTGTGCCTATTGTGTGTGATTGCAGTGGAAGAAATCTCCCATTTATGGAGTATTAGTGGAGTGCCTGTTCAAACGTACAAATCCTTTAGAAAAACCTCAGCCCAATTACATGGCCTCAGATACAGTAGGTCTGCTTCAAAAACAAGATGATGGGGGGGAAAAACATTATTTCAGCTAAGCACATAATGATGCAGCATACATATAAAGTCTGCAGTTAGCAGAATTTAAGTGACATTCAAATGACTTGAGCTTTAAGGCTATATATTTAGTCTATTGAATAACTTCATGATTGTGGAATGATGCATCATATAAAATTTGGGACTCAAACAGGCTCTGGAAGCGTATAAGTGACATCATGCTCTGCCACTCGAATGTGGGCTCATCTCCTAGATGCTAGATTAGCATGGACAATTAATCTGTGTGTGTCATAAAGGCTAGCTGCAGGCAGAAGTGTGCCTTACCAGAACACAGTACGTGGATTTCCTGCAGGTGTTTTCCCAATCTGAGCGGTTCTGAGTAAAGTGAGTAATTCAGCGAGGACAGTGAAAGGTCAAACATGGCTGTCCAAGCTCTCCATTCTCATGTCATTCCCTCCCACCCCACAGGCGGCTCTGCTGACTACAGCGAGGACTTCGATGAGGACGAGGCCAGCGAGAGACAGAAGGAGCCACAGGAGCAGGTACAGAGCTGGATGAGGCTGATTGCACATCAGAAAGAGCTGCTGCGTCTCAGCTGATAATGCCAGTGGCACATCAGTCAATGCACTGAACATTTTTCTCCATTTCTTCATTTATTTATTTATGACTGTATCTCTCCTATTATCTTAGTGACGTCTTCCCCTTCTGTATTGACGTGCTGTGAGGTTGTTTCATGTTGTGCGCAGTAGCAAAGATTAAACTCCAGCCATTGCTATTCACTGGCCCGTGGTGTTGAGCCTCTGGTGCAGTGCAGCCTGTTGGGCTTAATTACCACTGCCATTGAAACAGATTCTGTGAAAGGTCAACGTGGGAGACAGGGGGGCAGCACTGCATGTTTATGATGCTCTAAAGTGTGTGTGTGTGTGTGTGTGTGTGTGTGTGTTGAGGGGAAAAGTGGAGATTTTACTAGATGTGGTTTACATTCTCTCTCTCTCTCTCTTTCTCTCCCCCCTCTCTTTCTTTCTCTCTCTCTCTCTCTCTCTCTCTCTCTCTCTCTCTTTCAGAGACCAGATAGGCCTGGCATGCTGGCTAAAGGTACATGCTCCTGCTTCTACTCATAATTGTGTATGACATGGGTCTGGCTGTGTGTGTGGATGAGCCCAATTTTGTTACAACGTGTTTGTGCGTTTGGGGTGTGTGTGTTTAACACTCATGCACGATTTAGCCGAGCTTCAGTTATATCTCGGCTAGATTTTTGGACTGGACTGCAGGATTGTCACTCTTATGAAGCCAATTTGATGGTAAACAAATGTGTAATAGTCAAGTCGTCCACCTAGCATAGATATACAGCACAGACGTAGTCACTTCTGAGAAAACCAGCTATGCAACTTCAAGAATAGTGGCTTGACAAATCTCGTGAGAATCGTGAAATATGACCTTGTCAGTAGATATAGCCCTTTGGAAATAGTTATTGCCTGTTGTTAACCCTTCACCTTCATAACAAAAGTATTTTCATTGTGTACAGGTGGGATAAGTCACGAGGAGTTTGGTAATTCAAAATCCCCACTCCCCATATTCCCATGGGAAATATCACACCATATGTAAACATAGTGACCATGTCCTGTTCCCCCTCAGTGTCATGGTAACGTAGTGACCGTGTGCTGTCCCCCCCCAGTGTCATGGTAGCAATGTCATGGTAACGTAGTGACCGTGTGCTGTCCCCTCAGTGTCATGGTAACCGTGTCATGGTAACGTAGTGACCGTGTGCTGTCCCCTCAGTGTCATGGTAGCAGTGTCATGGTAACGTATTGACCGTGTCCTGTCCCCCCTCAGTGTCATGGTAGCAGTGTCATGGTAACGTAGTGACCGTGTGCTGTCCCCTCAGTGTCATGGTAGCAGTGTCATGGCAACGTAGTGACCGTGTGCTGTTCCCTCAGTGTCATGGTAGCAGTGTCATGGCAACGTAGTGACCGTGTGCTGTTCCCTCAGTGTCATGGTAGCAGTGTCATGGCAACGTAGTGACCGTGTGCTGTTCCCTCAGTGTCATGGTAGCAGTGTCATGGCAACGTAGTGACCGTGTGCTGTTCCCTCAGTGTCGCTGCATGACTCACTGAACTCCACTGATGGAGCGCTGGCCCCTGCGGAGGCGTCTTCTGGTAGCAGCGAGGAGGAGGAGGAGGAGGAAGAGCGGGGCAAGAAGGAGGACGGTGAAGCCCACACTACTGAGGCCCCAGCAGGTCTGACACACACACACACACACACACACAGACACACACACCACCCCCTCCCAGTGGCCCCTGTCTGATGCTTCCAACACCTATCAGATGGAGAGTAGCTTCAGCTGTACCCTGTCTTCATCGCTTTCTTATTATCTATATATTTCTTTATCGTTCTCTCTCTCTCTCTCTCTCTCTCTCTCTCTCTCTCTCTCTCTCTCTCTCTCTCTCTCTCTCTCTCAGGTCAGTCGTATGGTCAGAGTGGGGCCAGTGAGGTGGAGGCCTTGCAGGAGGCGTACAGGCAGCTGAGCCGCTCAGCGGAGGAGTCGGAGGTCAGAGAGCAGAGGTCATCGTTGGCAGCAGGAGGCATCACCAGCCAAACCCTGTCTCCTGCAGGCCCCCTCACCTCCACACTCAAGCCTGCCTCCACCACCGAGTCAGGTAAGAGTGCTAATTAGTTGGCCCCAGCCGTGGCGTGACTGGCTGGGGCACCTGCACCGCACGCCGGCGAACCGGGTTCGATTCCCGCCCCGTGGTCCTTTCCGGATCCCACCCCAACGCTCTCTCCCACTCACTTCCTGTCTCTCTCAACTGTCCTATCATTAAAGGCATAAAAGCCCAAAAAATATACTTATAAAAAAGAGTGCTAATTGGTCTTTAATATACCCCCGTTTTCCAAAAGAGTGCTAGTAGCCTTTAATACACCCCCGTTTTCCAAAAGAGTGCTAGTAGTCTTTAAACCCCCGTTTCCAAAAGAGTGCTAGTAGTCTTTAAACCCCCGTTTCCAAAAGAGTGCTAGTAGCCTTTATACCACTGCTTGGTCAAATTTCCTATTGTGATGCGCTATTTGGAACATGCATTATTAGTGTGCTTGCAAAAGCACACTATTGTTCTTCCTATTATTATTATCAAATTTATTTATCTTGCAGAACATTTTCGTCTCCCTATCTTGTCCTAGGGATTTGGAGCTAGAGACGCCGTTCCACTTCTCACGCGTGCGTCCTGATGCGAGGATGGTGGCTTGTATAAAGCTTTTCGATACGCCTTGTCGTTCTCCCGTTATTCCAGTTTTTCCGGTCGATTTTTCCCCATAGGAATGAATGGAAAAGCGACTTTTGAGCGCTGATGCCCACACATTTTTCCACCTGTAGCCCAAACCGTAAGACATAAAGTCATGAAATTTGGTATGCTGATAGAGGAGACTACCCTGATTGACACCACCAGGTGTCATGCTCGCCACTCTCACGCTCTAGCGCCACCAACTGGTCAAAGATGGAAAACATGTTCATGCCCGTAACTTTTGATCCGTATGGCCGATATTGATAAAACTTATACCATTGGAATCCTCTGACTCAGCTGATTCCAACGCACCATGTGATGTAATTTTCCGCCATGATGGATTTTCCGCCATTTTGAATTTTGTTCAAAGTCAAAGTAAAGCTACCCTGGCCGCATAGTTTATCCGATCGTCATGAAACTTGGCACGCGTGATCTACAGACCAAGGTGGATCAACCGCCTTGATTTAGTCTTCATACGTCCAAGCGTTCGCCTGTGATAACCAATTAAATTCAGCGAGCGAAGCCGCCAAACAGGAAGTGCGCCTATCTTGGATATGCTGTGACGTATGAAAGCCATATTTGGTGGGATGACTTGAGACCCCATTCAAAGCACCCCCAATAAATTTGGTGTTATTTGGTCTGTCGATGGCTCTATAATTAGCAAAAACGTGAGTGTTGGTGAATGTATACTATTAATCGGAATAGCTCATCTTAAATTGCTTTAGGTCATGCCAAAAGGACATTTCAGAGTGATTTAAGATACAATGTTGATATTTAAAAAAAAAAAATTATTTATTGCCATTCTTGTAATAGGTACAGATGTGTGCGCCACAGCACAGCATCGTTCCAAGTCTGACGCATACAGTTCAACGACATCATGATTTCAAACCCAATATTGCTCATTCCTCGATTAACTGACAGGGATGATCAGCAACGTCACATAAATGGTGTAATTCTAGGCTTATCCGCATCGTTATCTCACCTTGAGACTGGGTAATTCTTAGAGATGCCATGGTCCCGAGGGACAAGTACGGACTTACTCGCTGTTCATTATAATGTGTGTTCAGTTGTTATATATAGTAGACAATCACACGATGTTTCTCAGTGACGGTGTGTTTTGGATCATTTGTATTGACCTGAGCATTCTGGGTATTTCACTCAGAGGATCATATGACACCCCCACAAAGCAGGCGAAATACCGGAAGTAGAGTGGTGTGCGTGAGGCAACGAGGATTTTAATTAGAATGTAGTCCTATGGAAGTCGCAGTTACACTTTCAACAGTAAGTGTGTTTAGACTTCGAATTTCGTCACATAATTTATATCATAGCCACCTAAGAGTTTACCAAAGATAACGTCGTTGTCCATTTCAATTTAATAAATGTTTCTGAATTTGGGGAGGTCTCTTTATGGAGGTTATGGGGTTATGTTTTCCATGTATTCCTGTAGGAAAAGGTTGTGGCTTACACTTTCATAAAGTTTGTATATTTACACTTCAAATTTCGTTACACCATTTATATCATAGCCACCCTAAGGCTTAACAAAAATAACAACGTAGTCCAATGTTATTTTAATGCATTTTTCGGAATTTGAGAGGTCTAGTTATGAGGGTAGGTTAGCTAACTGCAGTTCAAATGCTAATCGCGACTAGCATCGCTAGTTGGTTTTAACTTTACCGAGGCTGTTTATACTGAATTGCAACTGCTGTTATGAAGACAGTTTGGAGCCTGGCAGACGTGAAGGCAGTGAAAGGTAATGAAATGCATGGTCCAAGTAGCCTGGGAAGCCGTCTAGTTATGAGGGTAGGTTACCTAACTGCAGTTCAAATGCTAATCGCGACTAGCATCGCTAGTTGGTTTTAACTTTACAGAGGCTGTTTATACTGAATTGCAACTGCTGTTATGAAGACAGTTTGGAGCCTGGCAGACGTGAAGGCAGTGAAAGGTAATTAAATGCATGGTCCAAGTAGCCTGGAAAGCCAAACTATGTTAACTGTAGCCTAAGTTTAATATGGAACGAGTACGTGTTGCTGATATCATTTCGCAACTCATCGAGCTAGCAAGTCAAGCTAGTCTACATCAGGCAGTGCATAGATAATATTATTACACTCTTTTACAGTCAATGAAGCACCAAGTGAAAGTCAATGTTTGCTTTATATCCAGTGGCAGTGGTGCTGATGTCGTTTGAATAAGTACAGTAAACTTAGTCAGAAGATCTAAAAATATTTGCATTCATGCTAGCTGTATGGTCTATGTGCCACCTATGAATCCCCCTGTTGCAAGCTGCTGCCAAGTAGGCTGGTCATGTCTAAAGCGTGATTATTTTCAATAACTACTCCTCCTGATTGATTGTCATTGACACCGTCAGGGTATGGCTTACCAAGACAGGGAGAAAGTAAGCTGTGTATGGCAGGTGCGTGTGGTAGGCTAGGCAAGGCAGTGCTATTCCATGTAAACTGCAGTGGTGGACTGCGTGATCGCTGGTCAGGCCACCCCCAACCAGCAAAATGTGACGTGATATATATCTATATGTCTATATACTGTATCTATCTAGGATATCTGTATATATCTATGTATCTATCTATAATCTGCACTTTTTACTGCTGAACAGTGTCTTGCCCGTTTCTCTTTACTCCTCTCTCATGTCAATCTCAAGGGGGCTTGTTCAGTGGTCCCCAACGTGACGCAATAGAGTACATTGAGGGGGAAAGAAGAATCATTGCAAACCTCAAATCATTGCAACATCAAATAGGCCTACAATGGATAACAGTTTAGATGAGTAGTACCTAATGCAAATTTGTTTAATAATGCAAACCTTGCAATACGGCCTTTAACATATGTGATATTTTGGATACCCATTTCATTGCAGAGGATAGGGTAATTGTGTTTGAAGGGGACGTGACTTAACATAGGCTATAATTAACTATTTTTACGACTTGATTCAAAGCAAGGTCGGGGGCATATATTTTTTTTTTACAGTTAAGAGTTTTCCGACACTCAATGTGTCGCTACCATGGCAGGATTTTTCTGCTTGGCTTTCGTTATGAAGCTTGACTTGACCTGTCATCGATGCTGCCCCGTCAGTGCAAACTACGCATATCCCTGCTAACTTAACTGGAAAGCTATACTGGACGCGTAACTGAAGCGTTCCGTTCGCGACTCGTACAATTCATTTTAGATGACTGGTCCATCTCCCACATCTGTTATAGCTACTTTAATAGTGGAAGCTAATTCAACACTTCAGTTCTGCACCGGATGTAGCTCCCCTGTACGCTCATGATTTGTAAAGCAGGCAACAATTCTGTTACCCTGAACATCTAATCTCCGGTAGCATTGTCCAGTTCTTTGCCAAATAAAATGATCTGAAATCTCATCATCCACGTATCTCACGTTAGCGATCAACTGGCAAGGCCAACTGGTCAGTGGAGTTTTTCCATTTCTTATGCAGCATCTGGCCCTAGCATCACTTTAACCATTTGCAGGCTAGAATGAGCGACTCTGTTAAATTGTGTGGCTTTTTTAAATTTAGCAAACAAATCTGATAAACGAGCCACACGCACGATAGAAAGCATAGCATTCAGTGTCTTTGTTCTGGTGCAGCACATTCCGAGGTTCATGTGGAAGCGAATGCACTCTCTTTAAAAACATATCCATTGCGTGCACCTGCATTCTACCGTCTGCTGTCAATACAGAACAACAAACAAACAAACTTAATGTTAACGAAGTTGTTAACATTACGCCCTAAAGTAAAGTAAACTGTAGCCTATTGTTGTTTGTGCTGCAAAGAAAACTTGAATTGATATAATTGCAATATAATTATTATGGCCAATTTTTTTTTTTATGAAATGATATATCAAAGCAGGTAGAAGTAACTGTAGTCACTTGACATTTCTGAGGATTTACATATTTCCATCAGGGCAGTGGTATAGAAATTCTTCAGTGGAGGGACCACACTAGTTAATCACGCCATCAACACCTTCTTACCTTTTCTTCTGTTATTACTATTCTTTAACTTTATGGTAGAAAGTGAGTCCAGCAAATTGAGAACCTAGGATCCTGTTTATGTTTATGAATGTGACTCCAGTATATGTTGAGACATAAGAGTGGAAAAGGGGGTTACATTTATATAATGCAAATGATTATGTTAACAATGTCATCGAATATGTTGTACAAACAAGAAGAGCGAAATGGTAAACTTTTAAGAAATCATCATCCACATCATAGTATGATGCTGTGTGGGGTTATGGACTTGACAGTTTTGCATGGAATTGCCCATGCAGTATATACATATTTAAGCAATATAGCACGAGTGGGAGTGGGTTGTTGCTAGATATTCCCACGGGTGTTGTTCGGCCGTAGCCTCCGGCCTCGAGGCTACGGCCGAACAACACCCGTGGGAATATCCAACAACAACCCACGATCACGAGTGCTATATTGCTTTTATACAACAATTCTACCACTTCTTTTTTGCGCTAATTTCCCATTATCATGTAAACGTTTAAATCGCTAAAACTGTCTTGTTTGTAGAACTAACTTCTCTCCGCCACAAATTTCTACTTCATGCAGGACAAACTGCCGTTACTAGTTCTAAATGGATGGTTGCTATGGCCAAAGGCCAGTCGTTAGTTCTAAAAGCACGTTGCTATGGCCAAAAGCCAGTCGTTAGTTCTATCTCTCCCGTTGTCAAGCAATGTAGAATCTAGCCTAATAAACGTTAGCTCGCATTGCGTCTGGTTAGGACATGCTTTTAGCTTTGAAACATCACTATTTTACTTAGCCTACATGCCATCCAACTAGCTAATATCCACCTCCGTCATATTCTATGTTCTGAGCGTCTGTATTTCAGCTTGGATGCAACGTGACAGTTCGGTTTACACTTGACAATTTGACATTGTATCGCGGAGTGATTTATTATTAGCTGTGAAAAGTCCGAGTGGATTATCGTGGGATATCTCAACTCATGGAACGTCTCTCGGCCAATCAGAAACAAAGAAACCTCTTCATAGAACCCAATTGTTGTATAATAAGATTTGACACATTGCAGTTTTTTAATGGTGGGGTTATTTATAAATCAAAGAATTGTGGGTAGATGTGGGTGAACTGTGCAACATGCAATTTGTGGACATGAGGCAGACGTAACAGACAGATATTTGTGTTTGAGGGGGTGATGTGTATGTGTGTGTGTAAGTGTGTGTGTGTGTGTGTGTGTGTGTGTTTATGTGAAAGTCTTCGTTGCTGGTCAACTCAGCGACATGCAGTTTGTGGACAAGAGGCAGATGTAACGGACTGACGTTTCTCTTTGAAAGAGTTGTTTGTGTGTGTGTGTGTCTTTGTTGCCGGTGTACAGTATTTCTGAATATGAATGCTGTCTGGACAGGAAATGGCACAGCTTTTATCACATGCAACCAATCCAAAATCGATTTCATATTCAGAAACGTTAACCAGTAACAGCCTGGTTGCTTTGACATATCAAAACCAAATTTTATCCTATTACATCATTTGAACAGGTGAGTCGTCCTGTTTATTTTACCATCCATTTGAGGCTATAACACATTGCAACTTATTCAACAGTGAGTAAACTGCGGATGTTCCCGCATAACAGAATAGCTATAACATTAGGCTACTCGTATTTGTTCTAGAAACATGCCTAGTTCCTTAGGCTCCCTCCTTCCTTCAGTGGTTACGTGTTTCATGCTGGCTACACGTGAACAACTCATACTTAATTCAACACAAGGTCTACAGACCTTAGATTTCATTTTCATACATCAAAGCGTTAGCCCTTGACAGCCAATCAAATTCTATGTTGAAGCGTCCAAACAGGAAGTGAGGTCAAATCTCGGAGACGCTTTGAGGTATTGAGACCATATTTGGCGGCATGATTTTGGACACCATCCAAAGTAGCCTCAGTAAATGTGTTGTAATTTGGCCACTAGGGGGCGCCGCAATTAGCAAAAATGCATTTTGGCTCATATCTCTTTACGTCTTTGGGATGACATCTACATTTTTACATTGGAGGTGCTCTGGGCCATACCACTGATGAATCTAGGCAACTTGTCAGGTCAGTGTAAGAATTCGGCAATCGAGGGCAACGCCGCCAAACTCGAAGCAGCTTCGCGTCTTGGCCAAACTTTGTCGCTTTGACCTGAGGACAAGCGGTCGTGTCTCCTACCGGGCGCTGTCGTGGCGCGTCTGAGCAAGCACACTTCGCACTTTCCCACCGGGAAATGCATTCTAGTTTTTCTTTATTCCACTGCTCGGTTGAGTTCTCCATTGTCCTGCGTTCTATAAGGGTGTGCATTAACTTTAGATATATGCACGGCTATGAAGTAGTTCCATTGTTTTTGACCTTATCGCACTTGAATATTAATTCGCCAAACTCGTTGTGAAGTTTAAATGCACTGTCACGTTACATACAAGCTGTAAAATACAGACGTTCAGATCATAGTAACGTTTAGCATATGACAGAGGTGTCATTTAGCTAGTTAGGTGGCAGTAGGCTAAGAAAAATGGCAATCTTTCAAAGTTAACGTTCATCAGAATCCTGGGATGTGCCAGCTTGACAACGGGAGATTAGAACTAACGACTGGCTTTTGGCCATAGCAACCATCCATTTAGAACTAGTAACCGCAGTTTGAGAAATGAGTTGAAATGTGTCTGGGAAAAGTAGTTCTACAAACAATACAGTTCTAGCGATTAAAACATTTAAATTAGCACCGGAAACGAACACAACGCAATGGCAACAGTGGAATAAGCGGGATAATGGACTTCACGCCGTGCGGTTATTCAAAGTTAATGCACTTTTCTAGACGGAACGTCCCTCCGCTTCGCGTCGGGCCGTATCACCGTCTAGAACGTGCATTAACTTTGAATAACCGCACGGCGTGTCGTCCATTATCCCGTACATATACCGCACGGCTATGAAGTAGTTCCCTTCTTTTGGGCTTATTACACTTGAATATTAATTCGCCAATGTGAATATAACGGTAAAAACAGCAACGTTGTATCTAAGACAGCGGCAATATAAACGAAAATGATAGTAGCAGTGGTATAAGCGGGATAATCAACTCCGCGCCCTGTGCGTTTCTAGGAAAATAATGCACTTATCGAAGTGTAAAGTCCCCTCCGCCTGCGGCATCGGGTCCTTATTACCACTTCAAACGTGCATTATTTTCCTATAAACACACGGCACGTCGTTGATTATCCCTTACTTAATACACCCCCGTTTCCAAAAGAGTGCTAGTAGTCTTTAAACCCCCGTTTCCAAAAGAGTGCTAGTAGTCTTTAATACGCCCCGGTTTCCTAAAGAGTGCTAGTAGTCTTTAATACGCCCCGGTTTCCTAAAGAGTGCTAGTAGTCTTTAAACCCCCGGTTTCCAAAAGAGTGCTAGTAGTCTTTAATACTCCCCCGTTTCCAAAAGAGTTGGAACACTGTGGGAAATGTTAATAAAAATGCATTGCTATGATTCCAAATCTTGTAAACCCTACAGTATAATTGATTGCCAATAAGTGTCAGGTACACACACACACACACACACACACACACACACACACACACACACACACACACACACACACACACACACACACACACACGTATATGTTGTTGTAACCTACATTGGTAGAGTGAAGAGTAGAATGATGTCTTGATGTGATTGGCTATCCTGGGTTTCAGACCTGCCCACTGCTGAGGAGCTCATGCGCCCCATTGGTCCAGACTCCAGCTTCACCCGCGGCTTCTCTCTTCACCCAGTCAGGTACGACCTCCCCCTCAGGGCTGGATAGAGTGGCTCATTACACACTGAGAACTGAGGTGCATTCAAATGCGCAAAAACATAGGCCAACGTTTGCAAACAGTTTTCCGTTAGCCTGGAGTTTTCGGCGAATGTTTGCGAACAATCGATCTGAGGAGGTCGTTCTCCGGCGCAAACATACAGTGGAATTGGACGAAGGCAGCAATGCAATTGCCGTTAGAATGTTCAAAACCAAATCGTTCAAATATCACTGTTCGAAGAAAGCATGTTCACCACGAACGTTGGCCACTGTTGGCCAAGTTTGAATGCACCTCTGGTTGGAAAGGAATGGACTAATGGAAATGCTGTCCATTAGTAATCGGTAAAATCACTTCCATTTGAGACCGTAACAACACCATGTTGTGCTATGAAAGGTTGCCAAGTCTGTCCATTTCTGTCAATTACTGCTTAAAAAAAACCCATCAGTAGCAGTCATCTTTGCCAGGACATCTTGTTATTCTTTTGTTTTTAAATGTGATAGCTGGAAGCGTTTGCTGGAAGTAGAGGTCATATATGCTGCATTTCTTCACCATTCTAATGAGTAGTGTTCATTTATAGACACACACACACACACACACACACACACACACACACACACACACACACAACCCACACACACACACACACACACACACACACACACACACACATATATATTATAGCGCCATAAGCAGGATGTTGTCAATCAATGCTACATATCACCTTAAAAAAAATGTATTACCATTGGGACCAAGCTTTCTATATTTCTGCTGATTGTCAGTAATCATGTTATCTTGGTGTTGAGGGGAATATATTCCAAATGTTCAGAGTATCCATGATTTTGTATAGTACATTTTGGTTCTTGCTGTATCTGAGAGTATGTCTAAGTATGTTAGCTAGTGTTTTAGAGCTACCACTCAAGGTACGGTATTTGCTCAATTATTAAGTGAACTCCCTTGTTCTATTATTCCATTATTGTATTTATTTATTTATACAACAATTGGGTTCTATGAAGCTGTTTCTTTGTTTCTGATTGGCCGAGAGACGTTCCATGAGTTGAAATATCCCACGATAATCCACTCGGACTTTTCACAGCTAATAATAAATCACTCCGCGATACAATGTGAAGTTGTGAAGTGTAAAACGAACTGTGACGTTGCATCCAAGCTGAAATACAGACGCTCAGAACATAGAATATGACGGAGGTGGATATTAGCTAGTTGGATGGCATGTAGGCTAAGTAAAATAGTGATGTTTCAAAGCTAAAAGCATGTCCTAACCAGACGCAATGCGAGCTAACGTTTATTATCATTGCTTGACAACGGGAGAGATAGAACTAACGACTGGCTTTTGGCCATAGCAACGTGCTTTTAGAACTAACGACTGGCCTTTGGCCATAGCAACCATTTAGAACTAGTAATGGCAGTTTTTGTGGCGGAGAGAAGTAGTTCTACAAACAAGACAGTTTTAGCGATTTAAACGTTTACATTATAATGGGAAATTAGCGCAAAAAAACAAGTGGTAGAATTGTTGTATAAAAGCAATATAGCACTCGTGGTCGTGGGTTGTTGCTGGATATTCCCACGGGTGTTGTTGCCTGCGCCACTCGGCCTCCGGCCTCGAGGCTACGGCCGAACAACACCCGTGGGAATATCCAGCAACAACCCACTCCCACTCGTGCTATATTGCTTAATTATTTAGTGTAATGTCATTTTTCATTAAATGTACTGACTGTCTTGTCTTGTCTTGTTGTCTTGGCTATGTACTGTTTGTAATGTCTTGTCTTTGTTGTGTTCTTGGTGAAATCGAAGAACATTTTTCACTCATCTGTGGAAAATAAAGTTTTCGTATTGGTATTCCTCTGTTGTGCTGTAGTGAGGAGCAGCAGCAGCAGCAGGAGGAGGTGGTGAGGGAGCCACGAGAGAAGAGCCCAGCCAGGGGACGACCGCAGGACGAGGAGAAGGACGAGGAGGAGGAGGAGGAGGAGAAGGAGGAGGAGCGGCCGGTCTCGGCGACGTCACACCACAGGGGCATCGCCGAGGAGGTGCGCAGACTCATGGAGGAGCAGGAGGAGGAAAGGAAGACCTCCATACGACAACTCCCCAGCAGCAAGGCGAAGGCCCGGAAACGACAAGTACGAGACATATTAGAGAAATGGGAGCACTGGCGCAGAGAGAAGTGGAGAGGACGTGAACTGAATAAATTAATGATGAGAGATGCCCAAGGCAGTAGAGAGAGACCGTATGTGTGTCACACACACACACACACACACACACACACACACACACACACACACACACACACACACACACACACAGAATGACAATATGGCGGGGCTCATTCTTGTCAGGTCTAATGGGTCTGTTCATAATTCTTGTCTGAGGCGGCCCTCTGTAATTGCAGTGGGCAGACGGAGAGGATGGAGCGTGCTGTGCGGGGGCACCTGGAGGGGTCTCGGGGAGGGTGGTGGGGGGGGCACCTAATGAGGTGGTCTTTGTTCAGCGGAAATGAAAACCCAGGTGTCAGCGCTGACTGGAATACTGTAACAGGGGGTCCTTGAGGACCTCCTCTCTCTCCGTATGTGCTCCTGACTGCAGAGTCTGACTGCACACACACACACACACACACACACACACACAGAGAGAACTGCTACCCCCACCGCCGCGCACACACACACACACACACACACAGAGAACTGCTACTGTACCCCCACCACCGCACACACACACAGAGAGAACTGCTACCCCCCCCTCCGCACACACACACACACACACAGAGGTGACTGTGGACTCAGAAGGCTGGGTAACTGTGCCTGAGGGGGTGAGACTCAGACTGACTGCAACTAATGCTTTGCGTTTGACTTTCATTTCTTCTCCTCTGTGCACTTTGTGGGAGCGAGATTGAGCAGGCCTGTTTAATCTAGGCTTTAAACTGAGACTCCTTTGCTTCAGTCATTAAAGGGCTCAACAAGCCAACAGGCATTTTCTAGCCCCTGGCAACGCCCCCACAGCTTATCATTGGCCACCTCAGTCCTGGGTTTTTAAATTCAGCTTGAAAGTGTGCAGTCTTTGAAGAGAGTTGCTAATGCCCCCCCCCCCCCACATATACACACACACAAGCAGACTAAAACAATCTGTCATAGAAAGAGTTGTTTTTATGCCCGTTTGAAGTTCAGCAGCATGGCACAGGGTTTGCGGGTGGCAGGAGACGGTTTCATCTTTGAACGGATATGTTTAGTTTCTCTGAACTCTGTCTCTTCCACCCCTGATAATTGGCTTGCCTAGCCCGAATCAGATATTTACAGTACATTTATTGTATTACATTTACATATAGTTTATATTTTGGACCAGTTAGGTTTTGCACAGCAAAGTAAAGCGGTTCAGTACTCTCTTGATGTTAGATGTCTCTTATGTTTAAATTGATATCATGAAGGTTTGGTAGATGACCCACTCTCATTCGTTTTTCTTTCTTCGTGCCAATGTCTTCTCAGTGTGAATGTGTTTTCGTCATCCGTGTTGGAAGATTTGCAAAAAAGAGAGAGGACAACTATGAGCCTCTAACTACATAAATATGATATCCAGACTCCACTTCCGGTCACTAACTGATGTTTCAATTCCATGCTCATTCGCAGCCTGCTTGGCGGCCGACCATCTTCGCCCCCACCTCCGCCTCTGCACACAAGGCTCAGGTCCCAGCTGCCAAGCCCAGTCCGGCCCAGCCCGCCGCAAAGACCCCTGGGACGGTCCGCGTCGGACACGCGGCTAAACCTCCGTCTCCGCTTGTCCACAGGAAGCACCAGAATCAGGAGCAGCCTCCGAGCAGAATCCCCATTCTGGGACAAACGCAGACAATCACAGGTGCAGTTTGAACGGAACAGACGACGAGGGGGAGACCACGAGTACTGACGCAAACAAAGGTTGTGTCTGTCAGAAATAGATAATAATGGTGAGGCAGAGAGAGAGGGGGACAGATGCAGACAATCAAAGGTAGTTAATGAAGTTACTAAGGGTAATTATTACTGATTTCTACTATATATTTTCTACTAAGATTTTTTGTGAATGAAAGTATGAGAACTTTTTCAAAGGGGATAGACAAGTTCTGCTTTTGTTTTATTTATTTTTTTCTAATTTATTTATATACAGTATTTATTTGGGGGTTGTACATGTTCACTCACACACGAGAAAAAGTGTTTGTTATGGAAATGAATGATTGAACTATTTTCAAATGATGAAATGAAATGACACAATGAATTATATATTTTAAAAAAATATATGGTGAGGCAGAGAGAGAGAGAGGGAGACAGACACAAATAATCAAAGGTAGAGAAAGGCGAGAGCGAGGTACGAGAGAAGTGATCAGTGAGAGAGAATCGGGTAGAAAGGACAGGTGGTGTATGGTACTGGCTAGCATCAATAGAGCATGCGAGAGAAGTGATCAGTGAGAGAGAATCGGGGAGAAAGGACAGGTGGTGTATGGTACTGGCTAGCATCAATAGAGCATGCGAGAGAAGTGATCAGTGAGAGAGAATCGGGGAGAAAGGACAGGTGGTGTATGGTACTGGCTAGCATCAATAGAGCATGCGAGAGAAGTGATCAGTGAGAGAGAATCGGGGAGAAAGGACAGGTGGTGTATGGTACTGGCTAGCATCAATAGAGCATGCGAGAGAAGTGATCAGTGAGAGAGAATCGGGGAGAAAGGACAGGTGGTCTATGGTACTGGCTAGCATCAATAGAGCATGCGAGAGGAGTCATCAGTGAGAGAGCATCAGGGAGAAAAGACAGGTGGTGTACGGTACTGGCTCGCATCAATAGAGCATGCGAGAGGAGACGCACTTAGCAACAATCACCGACACAGCGATCTGATTAAAGGGCAGTAATGGAAGAGGCAGCCAGAGAGGTGTTTTCATTTAGCAGACCCATTATTGTACTTGCTAAAGGACGCTATTTTTGTGGTTGTGCTGTGAGGCTTTGACTGTTGAGCATGTGTCCAGAAGAAAGGCATGCATGCCCCTCGTATTACTCCACTCAGCTTCAAAGCATAGCCACTTAGCCATAGGTCATGTTTTGTTCAGGATGATGAACTGAAACGCTGTTTTTGTGTGTTAGCAGCAGACTCGGGGGCCAGCCTGCGTGTGAGCAGTGACCTGGTGGCCTCCGTGCAGTCGTTTGCATCCTTCCTCCAGCAGCAGATGGAGGCCAGCAGCAACAGCCTCAACGTGGACACTGGCCACACCCCAGCACTCCCAAAGGTAGCCACCGTCACACCCCAGCACTCCCAAAGGTAGCCACCGTCACACCCCAGCACTCCCAAAGGTAGCCACCGTCACACCCCAGCACTCCCAAAGGTAGCCACCGTCACACCCCCAGCACTTAAAATAGCACCTTCAAACAGAGACTTATTGGATTTCTTATCTTGTCGATATTACAACCCTTTTTAAAAAAAAATAATTTGTGCTGCATAGATAGATTGTACAGTAATGGAAGCCACATTTCTGATCTCCTGAGTACTATTGTCATGTGTAAAACGTTGTAGTCTGTAAAATGTTGTACAGTCTGACTGTAGTCTGTAGACGGGTACCATTATGTTGAAATGGTACCTGTGTAAAATGGGTTTTTCCACTGCATGATTTCAGCTCAACTCGACTCTATTCGCTTTTTTTGGTTTTCCATTTCCAGCGAAAACTAGTACCTGGTATCTGGTACCTGGTACTATTTTGGTATCACCTCCGTTGAAGTTCCGAGTGAGCTTAGTCTGTACCAAATGGTGACGTTAATGACATCACAGTTGTTTTCTTCAGTATTGCTATGGCAATCGGCTAGCTTATCTGGGTGCTTTGTTGCACTGGAAAACGAACAACCGGTATCAACATCGAGTAGAGTAGAGTGGAGTTGGGTCAAGCTGATGCCATGCACTGGAAAAGCTCCGTTGTCTGTATTAGTGACGGGTACTATTATCATGTGTAAAACTTTGTAGTCTGTATTTTTGATCAGTTAATATAGTTCACAGCCACATCAGAAGTGCACAAACTCAAAGGCATTGCTTTTTTTTTTGCTGTTTTCAAACCCAAAGGCATTTCATTTTTCTGTCCTCCTTTTTTTACATTTCTATTAGCTTTTGAAGCCTCCCGTCGCATCAGCAGCCTGATGAGAGCTAGCGCACTCGTGCATCCTCTGAGCCCTGAGGTTTTCTGTAAATGGCAGGTATTGGAAACCCATTCCCCAGCATGGCTGCAGGGGTGCTCATGTGGAAACGGGCATATAAATTACCATGAATCCCCTGACAGCGGACCGGCAGGCAGTCATCCGTATAGCAGGGTTTAGTCAAGGCATATTGGTATTTAATGCAGTCATCCGTATGGGTTTAGTCAAGGCATATGGGTATTTAATGCAGTCTGCTGCTCTCATCATGTACTGTATGTATCGGCTTGTTTAAAACACTTCGATTCGATGGAGACCAAATTACAGCTCCATCCCAGAGGTCATATCAGGATGCACCCAGCTGACTGAAAGCTGAGTTGGCATCAGCTTAAGTCATATTACATCAATAGCAACAGATTTAGTCATATTATGCAAATATGAATTGTAAGAAAAACACATGGTGTGGAAAAAGGATGATTCTTCGGTGAATGCAACTTCAATTTTTATTCCAATGAAGAGCAATCATGAAAGCAGGTGGGGTGTTTTTCCGGGCACCAATCTTGTAGAAGGAACCTGGAGCTTCTCAAATTGATGCCATAGCATAGAAGAACCTTTTTCAGTGCTTCAAAGGACCATCAAGGCAACAGTTCTTTAAAGAACCATTTAATGAATGGCATAATGGCATGCCATAATAGGCCTGGCCCATTATGATCTCACGCTCTGAAGAACCATTTCCAATTGATTTTGATTATCCATGGAGCGATCCAGAGATTTAAAGAGCTTTATTTTCTAGAATGTAGATCATGTTCCAAAGTGAAGTCCCTCCTACCCTCTAAATGTTGAGGAGTTCGGTTGCTCATACCAATCAGGTGTGGTCACCTTTTATTGTTCTTTAATTAAAACTCCCCTCTTGCCTGGTATGGGATGGTTCTTAGAGGCCTAGGCCCCAAACCAATTCTACACACGTTTGTGTTCCTTACACCACACAGTTTCTGGCCCCATGTTGTCTGAATGCCAGAGCAGCAAGAATAAGAGCACATTGGCCCGCAATTGTACTGTACATCATATCACCCTGAGGAATTGCATCTGACAGGATGAAATCTTACAGAATATAGTGGGCTAATCCCATCCCCCTCTAGCAAATTGAGTGTTTGTGCCTGTTAGCAGATGTGGCGCGATGATTAGCACTTTTCAGTCAGGATTTCTCGCTCAAACAATCAAATGTGGATTGCAAAGTTGGATAGAAAACCAGCTACTGTGTCCCTGCGGTGGTGACTGACAGCTGGACGAGCTGTACAGCTTTAAATAGAGCCGCTCTGGTAGGATATGCCTAAATAAAAAGAAATGGGGAAGTTTCTAAAGTTGGATGACCTTCAGAAGCCAATTTGTGTGTGACTTTAAGAGACTGCCCATGGATGTTGATGGAGGCAGCTGAGTAAGGAAGAAGGAGGAAGAGTAAACAACAATTAGTGGTGTTGGAGGGAGTCCTGCAGGGTGTGCAATTGCCTTTGAGATCGCTGGAAGCCAATCTAGTGAAATAATAGCCCTGGTTTACACTGACGACAAACAAACAAGTTCCAACCATGATATTTTGTTCTTGTACTTTAAGATGTTAAGACTTAGAAGTCTGGCATTCAGGACTGCAGTTGGATTGCTTTTGTAAATTCTGTAACCCTTTAGTTTTCAGTTTTTTTACAACCAGCCACCATCCTCTTTGCCAATAGCTGTTACTTAGCTATTGTATGTGGTAAAGTAAATCAGGCTATGGTATGCCATCGACGATACATCTGCCATGTGTGACTATGACTCAACCTGCCCAGGTTTTTATTTTTTATTTTCATTAGCTAGCTTGGCAAACCCCAAGTACTGCAGTCAGGGATACACAATCATGGCAGTGGTTATCAACTTATTGAATCAACTCATGGCGCCATCACAAACACAGAGAAGTCTGATCTGTCTGGGAGTCTTCTTATCCTTATGTTTGTCAAGGACTAAGATAAGACTTTCAAATCTACGATGCAGGCAGTAGGAACACAGTTGCAGTGGTCAAAGTCATAAAGGAAAGTTGATGTGACAAAACATGTGTTTGTGTCCTACAATGTTGGCACCTTAAATAAACTTCACATCTGAGTTGCTCCGGTGAACCTTTTTTCTTTACTACAGTTTGTCCTCTCCCGTTGACGCACCAGATCGTGATTTCAGGAGCGCGGGGGACTTTTGTTTTTTTCTACAGTATGTGTTTGTGTCCGTTACAAGGCTGATCAATATTGTGGCGAAACATGTGTATGTGTGCGTTATACAAGGCTTATCAATATCATGACCTATACATTGTAGAAAATGATCACAACTCTGTACTCCGTTCATTTAATGGGTTGCCTAGGTGTATCCCTATGGCTTATAAATCAATATCAGAGTGATTGTAAACCTCTTCCCTGCACAAGTCCTAGCAGGAATGGGGATGTCAGGGGCATTTTCCAAGATAATTGATTTATCAATAGGCAGTAGAGTGTGGATCGGGCCGATTTTTTTTTGTCCGCGACCGACCCGAGCCCGACAGCGCAGTGATCGAATCCGACCCGAACCCGACAAGCATTAAGATATTTGTGTCCGAGTCCGACCGGGCCCGACACAGTTCAATTCACACTATTTTCACAGTCATAGCCTACTATGACACACGTGGATATTGCTTGTGTGGAAAGTCTGATTCATTGTATCAATCAATTGAAAGACATTCGGAAACGTCGGCACATATAAGGGGAGCCATGAGCATGAAGTGCACACGTTTAACAAGAGGCCGGGCACAGTCCATCCAGTCTTCCATCTTAGCACGGCTCACAACTGCACTTACTGTAGCCTACGTGTTTCGTTGTCACATGCAATAGAAAAATCTTGCGCACAGGAGGAAATATGTTATGCTGTTAGGATCAGGAATCAGGATAATCTATTACAAACCTATCACAAAAACGAACATCAAGTGAAATAAGTTGTTTCTCATTTTACATTTCAAATGTCTTATCGCGCTGATGTGTCCGGGTCCGACCCGAGCCCGAACATAAATTCTAAATATTTGTCCGACTCTGACCGAACCCGTCGGGTTCCGACGGCTCCCGTCGGGCTTCGGTCGGGTTTCCATGCTCTAATAGGCAGCCCTCTCAACTCTACATCCACCACGAATAGACCCCCTCAGCAGTCATCTATTAATGGCATAAAAGCAGACAGTTACATCCGTTACTAACCTTTCCATGGCAACTCAAAGTTTCTACTTAGTAGTGCAGGCCCCCCCATTTCGCATTAAGTGTGACTGCAGAGCAAAAAGCCCTCGTTTCTATTTGAAGCAATGGAATTTTAGCTCAAGGCAAGGCTCTTAGCAGAAGTTTGATTAAGCCTAAGCAGAAGGGGTTTGATTCGGGAGCGGGATCTTGAGTAGTGCCGGCAGTAATCAGCTGGAATGGCTGTGTTAATTGCAGGATCATCCTCAGCGCTCTTGTAATGTCGATTGTGGCGGCTCTCCAAGAATCACAGCTGCCAGATGGTTGACACTGTGGAAACTGCCCTGAAATAAATCTGACGAAAAAATACTGTATAAAAACTAACTCCACTTCCCCATCGCCCATCCAGCATTGTACCATTATTATTATTACATTAAATTGCATGACGTTATTTGTCATGTAGCTAATGGTCTTATCCAGAGTGGCTTACAGCTAATTGCGGTTAGCCTTCCTCGGGGGGACAATGGTGGCATGTCCACTGTGTGTGCTGTTCACTGATAAGTCCTCATGTGTCTGCGCTGTGACACAAATTGCTTCTTGAGGACAAGATACAGTAGTTTTAATTAGCCTAGAAATGGTGGCATGTCCACTGTGTGTGCTGTTCACTGATAAGTCCTCATGTGTCTGCGCTGTGACACAAATTGCTTCTTGAGGACAAGATACAGTAGTTTTAATTAGCCTAGAAATCTAGATGCCCGGGGTAGTCTAGCAACTCTCTGTTTGACTTGGGAGCTGGGCTCAGGCAGAAACCACCTAACCAATCACATCGTGTATAGAGTCGTTGGGCGGGCTTAACATAATAATGACTGACATGCGATCAGAAGTTGCGACCGTTAAGCATCCTGCTACTTGAAAACAAGAAGATGATTAGTTTAGCCCTATCCTATTGCGTGAAGAGGGAACTTGAAAGACAACTGTTTATCCCACCCCTCCGATTGAGCCCTGCCTACGGTGAGTTCCCAGACCCTACATCTTTGATGTGGATCTGGCTGGTCAGGCTTTAACAATGTCTAAAGTCTAAAGTAAAGCCCCGAGTTTGAACTCCCAACCTTCTGTTCTGAAGTTCCACTTGGAAGGCCAGATCCCTAACCACCACCACTAGACCACCACCTACCCATCATCCTCACCTCTCTTCTCATCTTCTCATCTCTAGCCTTCAGGAGAGGCAGTGGATGGAGGCGGAGGAGGGGCTGGTGCCGGGGAGTCGGGGCCCGCCCTCGCGATGCCCACCGCTGGGGAGAGGAGCTCCGTGGAGCGGCTGAGGCTCCAGCTGGCCCAGAGGGAGAGGGAGCTGTACCTGAGGGAGCAGGAGCTGCTGGAGGAGCACGCCCGCCAGATCAGCAGCCTCAAGCAGGAGAACTACCTGCTGCACAGCAAGGTGAGACACACACACACACACACATGTGTATACACACACATACACACACACGCACATGTGCATACATGTACACATGCATGCACACGTGCATGCACATACACACAAACACACACACACACACACACACACACACACACACACACACACACACACACACACACACACACACACAGAGAGCACAGCGTTAGTTCAGGCAGGTCACGGAGTCTCGCTAGCTTCCCTGGATGGCCCAGCTGACTGTCAGTCTAACAGCTCAGCTGATTGGCCAGCTGAGTGCCAGCTGCTGCCATCCACCTCCTCCCCTTAACCCCCTCATACCTCTGACTTATCAATGTCTTGTCATTGCTGTTTGTGCTGTTCTCTACCCCATGGGGGGTCTATTGCTGCTCTCCCTGCCTTGGGCTCTCCATGTTTGCCACATCCATTACACATCCATTTTAAAGAGGTTTACTTGCTCTCTTACTCTGTACTGCCATTAAAGGCAAAGTCTTGATTCAGTTTAGCAGAAAATAATTGGAAATAGAGCTCCGTAGCCAAATTGCAAATGTCTCTCAAGTAATGTGTTGATTTGGCTGGGATTGTTTATGCTTTGGTCTGTCCTAATACGCTTGTGTTTGATGTGTTTTGCTCTTGCTGTGACAACAATATCTCCACCATACTAATGGGTTACACAAACACACACACACTCTCTCTTTTCCTTTCTTTCTCTTTCTCTCTCTTGTCTATCTCTCTACTAATCATGTCAGATGAACAAGTTGTGACGGTCTCTAATGCAGTTAATGACAACAGCAGCAGTTCATAGGCAGGGCATAGGATTATTAACAGATCTGTGTTTATACTGTCTTGGAGTCAGGGAATTTGTGTGAATGTGTGCTTATGTATTGCTTGTTTACTTGATTATTCAGCTTGTCATTTCAATCCATGGTTGTTTTTGTTTGGATTAGAAACTAAATAAATATTTAGTTATCTTGTTGTTCAAAGAACAAACCACGTTTCTGTTTAGATTCGCATACAGAACTCCACTATTGTTAGATCTTATGTGGATTGACACTGTTGAATGACTTATGTGGATTAACACTGTTAACTGCTATGCTCAGGTCAACACAGCTGATGCTTCAATATAGAAATAAGGGGTTAAGTGATCTGCCATTGATTGAATGAATACAATATATTATTTTGAGCCATCAGCAGTGAAAATTATCACCATGATTATTTGTGTGTCGGGGTTGGTAAAGACAGAAAGCCCACGCTGGCCTTTGATCTGGACTGCTTATCATTGTTGTTGTTGATGTTGATTATTGATTATTGTCTTTTATTCCAGGCTGTACCGTATTATTAAAGCATACCTCTTCTCTCTTTTTCTCTCTTGACCCCTTCTGTAACACTCTCTCCGACCCCTAGTTATTGCTCGTCTCTTCTTGTTAAACATCTGTGTTTCTCCCTCAGCTTCGACAAGCAGAGGAGGCGAGCCAGCCAGGAGTGCAGAGTCCAGGCCAGGCGGGGGACCGGGTGACCGAGGAGAAGCTTCGGCACCTGGAGAAGGAAGTGAGGGAGCAAGAGACCCTACTGCAAGGTTACCATCAGGTGACTGCATTTACAGACATTTTACATTACATTACATTTGGCTGACACTTTTTAACCAAAGCCACTTACAACATGATAAAACATTTTAGCTTTTAAGAGCACGTCTAACGACAAATAAAAAGACCACAATAAATGCATCAATGAGTGTAATAAGTGCATCAATGAGTGCAATTAGCTGTTTAGCTGACTGTTTAATTTAACTGTTTAAAAGCTACTCACAAACATAGGCTATGTAAGCTTATAAATGCAAATAGCATTTAAGCTGCAGTGCAAGATAGGAGACTTGAGTGAAACAGTAAATGCGTTTTTTATTGAAAAGGATTCTAGATCCTCACTTTGAACAGACAGGATATATGAAGGATGAGGGTTTATTATACAGTTGAAATTCAGTGAGGCTTTGCCCTCAACGAAGGGAATAGCACAGCCCTGTCAGAGTAGCCATATGTCAAAGTTTAATTGGTAATGCAAAAACACACTGTTCAGAGACTGGCATGGGCGTGATTCATGAATAAGAATGGGACCTGTTAGAAGCGCCGCTGACTCACCCGAAGACAGCGTGCGGCCATGAGAAGCAAACAGATGGAGGGTTTGTGTGTGTGTGTGTGTGTTTGTGTGTGTGTGTGTTTGTGTGTGTGTGTGTTTGTGTGTGTGTGTGCGTGTGTGCGTGTGTGCGTGTGTGCGTGCGTGCGTGCGTGCGTGCGTGCGTGCGTGCGTGCGTGCGTGCGTGCGTGCGTGCGTGCGTGCGAGAGAGTGCATGTGAGTGCACCCACTTCCAAATTCAATTAGGCTAACATTGGGATGTGTTGGACTGGGTTATTACACGGCGGCACGCACAGAAAAGAACAGGCTATGTACTAATTTATCTAACTCTAGGATATAAGGCAGTATAGCTACTTTTCCAAAAGGCAGCATATGTTTCTAAGAGACTTGACTAGCTAGCATCCATGGGTTTTAGCCTCCTTGCTAGGATGTGTTGGACTGGGTTATTACACGGCAGCACGCACAGAAAAGAACAGGCTATGTACTACTTTATCTAACTCTAGGATATAAGGCAGTATAGCTACTTTTCCAAAAGGCAGCATATGTTTCTAAGAGACTTGACTAGCTAGCATCCATGGGTTTTAGCCTCCTTGCTAGCATGCCAGCCTCTTGGGGGCAAATTAGAAGGGTTGAACCCGGCAAGTGCAAGGCTTAGTCGCCCAGTCAAAACTTTATGCATAGCCTAAATGCACCACAGTTTTTAAAAATAATGTCAGAATGTATGGTTTACTGCCTAAAAATCCAACATGGCTGCCATTTCAGTTATGCATACAGTAATTATCACATTATGTATTTCATTATGCTGAAAGATGCCCAATGTGTCACCCTTTTCAGCACCTCTGAGTTTGGAGGTATTAGTGTGTGTGTGTGTGTGTGTGTGTGTGTGTGTGTGTGTGTGTGTGTGTGTGTGTGTGTGTGTGTGTGTGTGTGTGTGTGTGTGTGTGTGTGTGTGTGTGTGTGTGTGTGTGTGTGTGTGTGTGTGTGTGTGTGTGTGTGTGTGTGTGTGTGTGTGTGTGTGTGTGTGTGTGTGTGTGTGTGTGTGTGTGTGTGTGTGTGTGTGTGTGTGTGGTATCGGGGGGGCGGAGTGCGACGCATTGCGCAGGAGGCCGTGAGATGAGCCTGGTGGACTCTCTGAGCTGTCAGCAGCTCTGCTGGAGCTGCACATGCCAGGGCCACGTGCTGCCAGCAGCATCTCCACCCTCCTCTCCTCTCCTCTCTCCACCCTCCTCTCCTCTCCTCTCCTCTCCTGTCCTCTCCTCTGCTGTCCTCTCCTCTCCACCCTCCTCTCCTCTCCTCTCCACCCTCCTCTCCTCTCCTCTGCTGTCCTCTCCTCTCCACCCTCCTCTCCTCTCCTCTCCTCTCCTCTCCTCTCCTCTCCTCTCCTCTCCTCTCCTCTCCTCTCCACCCTCCTCTCCTCTCCTCTCCTCTGCTGTCCTCTCCTCTCCACCCTCCGCTCCTCTCCTCTCCTCTGCTGTCCTCTCCTCTCCTCTCCTCTCCTCTCCACCCTCCTCTCCTCTCTCTGCTATGCTCTCCTATGCTCTCCTCTCCCCTCCTCTCCTCTCTTCTCTCCTCTTCTCCTCTCTGCTATGCTCTCCTTCCCTCTCTGTCCTCTCCTCTCCTGTCCTCTCTGCTCTGCTCTCTGCATCAGCCTTCTAATGGAGTCTCTCTCTCTCTCTCTCTCTCTCTCTCTCTCTCTCTCTCTCTCTCTCTCTAGATGTAGATGTGCCCGCTCATAGACACACTCTCTTTGCTTTCCTTCATCAACAGCTGTGTGGTGAAAGCTATCTTCTCTTTCTCTTTCTTTCCCACTATCGTCTTGTCTTCCTCTGTGTTTCTTTCTTTGTCTAATCTCTCTTTGCTTCTTTGTTTGCCTGTCATTCATGCGAGTCGTTCTTGCTGTTTTTCCCGGAGTAGCTCTCTCTTTTTGTTTTTCTATCCATTTGTCTCCCTCTAATAGTGTGCTGTCTCGCTCTCCCTCCCTTTCTATCACTCTCTCTGATATTCACACAGTAAATACCCCTGATATCTCGGAGCAGATAGATGAACTGAAGTTTTGTTTTTTCTCTCCTCTCCGCTCCGCCTGCAGTAGTAATTAATGAAAGCAGCCACGCTAAGGGGAATGTCAGCTGCTGGATCGAACTCACCGGGGATGCACTAACCAAGCAAACATGGGGTGACAGGAATGGAGATGGGGCTGCAGCTGCACTAACCATGCCAATATAGGGTGACAGGGATGGAAATTGATGTTGGCCCTGGCTTTCTGCCGTTGTCTATTTGTGTATCTGCTGCACCACTGAAGCCTGTCAACAGAGCCTGCACAGCAGTTGGTCACAGCAGATGAGTTTGCCTGGAAAAATAAAATACCTAATACAGTATATTGAATGTAGCTCTGTTAAAATGTTCAATTAATTACAGGGTTCAGACTTTTGCTTTTCATGTTTTTGTCTGCCCTCTTTTTCAAACCACCAAATATAATCCACTAAATTATGTGTCATTATCAATGATTTTCTCAGAAATAAAAGGATTGCTCTCATGGCAATGGAGCTTACTGGAAGTTGAGCTATGAGGACATATTCTTCATTGAAATCTAAAGTTTGAATCCAGTCCACAACAACATACTCTTCATGCTCATAAGGACGAAGATCGATGTACTGATCAGAGCCATGGCATGAATCACAAGTCCATCTAGCATAAACTCTTTGTGAATACTTCACTATCATCACACTCATTCCTAATGACGAGACTGGGTCTTCCACTGATAAACAGCAAAAAATCATATTGAAATAGATACAAACACAAATACAAACATTTATCTTTACACTGATGGCAAGATACAGATATCTGATATCCATTCAGATATGCCCTCCAACATAGTTTCTGTATGAGTCACAGTTGTCACAGAGTCACAGTTGTCTACAGTATGAATGGAAATGAGCACAGTGTAATGCTATTGCTACTTGTCTTATGGGCTCTCATTAGTGTGCTTAGTTCTGCTTTCTTACTCACTTCCCATTCTCAGCATGATAACTGACACTGTCTTCATGCTTAATTTCTGCACAAAGTCCACAAAGTGAAAATGAGTGTATTTGACTTCTCTCTCTCTGTGTGTGTGTGTGTGTGGCCGTGTGTGTGTGTGGCCGTGTGTGTGTGTGTGTGTGTGTGTGTGTGTGTGCTACGTAGGAAAATGAGAAGCTCTATCTGCAGGTGAAGGGCCTTCAGGCGCAGAACAAGCGTAATGAAGAGGCCATGTTCACAGAGAACCAGAGACTCCACCATGAGCTGGCCATTGCTAGGTGGGTGATGATGGAGTGCTGTTATAGATCTGGGCTGCTGAGTGGAAGCCAGAGTTGTGGGTTTAAGATAAATAAATAGATACATATAAAATATGAAATTAATTTGCTTTGGACAAAAGCCTGGGAACACCCATACAAACTTCTGGCAAGCTTGTGATTTGCTCTGCAGGTCCATCTGTCAAAGAAAGCATTGACAGGCAAATGTAATCGCTAATCTTCCTGATTGCTACACTTTTTAGACAGTCTGGTGAGAGTTTAATCTGCCAATGTAATTCCATCGCTAGTTACGCCCCTGTGGATGTACGTAGTCAGTCAATGAATCTTTTCCAGATCCACTTCCAATTACAATTGAGAAGTTCTGTGTGTTCCCAGTCTACAAAAGCGATGCTAAGAACTATAGACATAAATAGATACTGTATATCCCTCTCTCTCTCTGTCTCTCTCTCTCTTCAAATCACTTCACATTTGAACATACTGTATTACTGACACATTTTCCAAATGTCAATGATAAACCTGTAACATTGTATCATAATAATATGTATTCTAATATGAGTTTACCTTTTTCAGACATAAAGGCTGCTGACTCTGGCTGAAACAAGTTGACTTTGTTGTTTTTCAGTAAACAGTTGTGCTATGATTTGTGTAACACCCTCTCTGTGCTGTTTTTGAAAGGGATAAGCTGAGCAGGAGCAGTGTGCACAGGACGGTGGGAGTTGTAGGCACAAGTGAAGAAAACTACAATGTGGCAGAGCTGCTGGCACAAGTGAAAGCACTAGAGGTGGGTTGAACTGTATTCGGTTTTCAAGTCAATGCAATAATGGGCAGATAGTTCTCTTTGCAGGTCCAAACGGCTTTCAGACTCACTTGTCTTTTTTCCATAGACCGTAAAATAAGCTATTTTTTTCTGCTATTCTGAGTAGCCTTTAAGAAAATTGTCATCTTACTGCTCACTTGTTGCCTCAACCTAAGCTAATCCTATTTTTTGCGGAAGCCTGGACGTTACCCTTGAATATATCATCTGGCTGCACAGCTACAGTTACTTTGTTAAAGTTTATCAATTTTGTTTTACACTCGCTAAAGCGGAGATGATGATGGACCAGTTTTACAAGGTGCAAAAACCGTCTGGCTGCGCTAGTAAACGTCTTTTGACGAAAAAGGCTGTTGGGCCCGTGACGTCAGACTTCACAACCGAATAGGAGAGAGATGCTCTTTGTTGGATGTTGGTGGCTTCTACTTCCAGTCTGCCTTAAGGAGGTGGGATGCTGCTTCATGCACATTTGTGCATGTGTGTGGGACACAGATGAAGGATTATACTAGTAGGCCTCTTAAGCCCAATTCACACCAAAGATTCCCGACGCGACGAGACCCAGTTGCAGCGGTGTGAATTAGCAGAGCATTCAACATGTTTAATCACAGTTGCAAGGTTTTAGAACGTTGCGACTCGTCTCGTCTCGGCGCGCTCTGGAAAGAATTAATCACTATGCATGCATTTCTATACAGTCTAAAAACTTTGGGGTGTTTGTTTGTTTGTTTGTCTGTTTGTATGTATGTATGTATGTATGTGTGTGTGTGTCGGTGTATGTGTATAGAGAGCAGAAGCCAGACTTCAGGAGGAGGCTCGCAGACTGAGGCAGGAGAAGCAAGCCTTGCAGGTTGACCTGGATATGATGAAGAAGGAGAGAGACCTGGCCAAGATCCAGACTCTACACACTTCAGGTGAGATGGTGTTTGTGCGTGAAATAGTTTGTTTCAGTAAACAATGTTGGTTAAAAAATGTTGGTAAGACTACATTAATGTGTAACTCCGGCGAAAATACCTCAGGCTGTTTTTCTGAAGACATCTAATGAGCCGTATTTTTCATTGATCAAGCACTACAGAGCTTGCATTGGTATATGCTAGAGGCCAAAATCGCAAACAGTCGATTAGCTAAGGGCAATTTTTTAACCAGTGATATTGTTCAAAACAGCACCAAACGTTGTCAGTAGCTTGATCAGGGTCCCTACACATAAATCAAAGCACCAGCCTAGTTAGCGAACCCGTACTTAGTGAACGAAGTCGAGATCTGACATGACATAATCACCTTTCCTTTGAGAGGAACGGGTAGGGGGACAGTTGGTAAGTCTTTTGTTATAAACTGTTATAAACCAGCAATTCATTGAAGTGTGCGTGTGCGCGTGTGTGTGTGTGTGCGTGTGTGTGTGTGTGTGTGTGTGTGTGTGTGTGTGTTTCTTCCTTCCAACCACTGAATAAATTTGTAATTGTGTTTATATGTTTTGTGTGTGTGTGTGTGTATGGCAGGTGACCTTGGCTTTGAGATGAAGGTCCAGGAGCAGAGGCGTCAGGAGGAGGTGGCTGCCCTGAAGAAGCGGCTGCAGTGGTACGCTGAGAACCAGGAGCTGCTGGACCGAGACGCCGGCCGCCTGAGGGCAGCCACTGCCGAGGTCAAGGTCCTCACTGAACAGGTGAGCTGCAGCACTGTGCACAAGCCTCAAGGCACCTTGCAGGTTTTGTTTCAGCAGTGCTATATTAAGGACCATATTTGTTTATTTCTCACTTTCTTATTTGGAATGTGACCAGAGACCACAGGAAATGTGTAGATAGTAGGGCATTTAAATACACATAAAATGTAGTTTTGTTCTGATTCCAGTCCAATTTCAGTATCAATCTACCACTACTTATACCAATGTGTCAGTGTCCGAGTCAGAACCAGTACCAGTACCAGTAGCAACTGGCTCCAGCTACCCCCTTATGAGATAAGTCTTTATAAAACAGCAAAAACAACCAATTGAATTCGGTTAAGTCCGACGTCATGGGCCCAACTGCTTTTTTTGTGAAGACGTTTACTAGCGCAGCCAGATGGTTTTTGCAACTTGTAAACCTTGTTTCATCACCTCCGTTTTAGTGAGCGTAAAACAAAATCGCTGTGCACCTAGATGACATATTCGAGTGTAACATCCAGGCTTCCGCAAAAAAAAAAAAATGATTTGATGAGGTTGAGGCAACAAAGTGAGTAAGATGATAATTTTCTTAACGGCTACTCAGAATAGCGGGAAAAATTTGTTTAATTTAATGTCTATGGAGGCAGGAGTCTATGCAGAAAAACAAGCGAGTCTGAAAGCCGTTGGACCCGGAGAGAGATTTATTATGCCGTTATTACATCATCACTACAGAATAGATGTAGGAGATTAGAGCCTGAACTAGAAATGCACCTTTTTTGTTGTTGTTTATATTCCCTATGTCTTCTGGGTGGATTCTAATAAAGACAATGAGAAATAAACATAGTATATGAAGGATTAAGCAAAATATGTACAGTACGTCTGAACACGTTTCTTTTAAATGAGCATTTTGTGTTGGGCTTCTGCAGTATAGGGGATTGCCTACAAATCAGTATTTCAGATCAGGAAGGAGCTGGTATTTAGCCGTTTTTTTGAAGCGATATTATTTAATTAACGTGTGCTATGTGTGGAGAGCATTCACTCACCATCCTCATTTTCAACAGAAGTGGCTTTTAGAGGCTTTTGCATCTGGGCCATATGGTCATATGGTCATCATAACAAATCTAGTGGGTGCCTAACACTTGAACACAGTACTGTATAATAGAACCTCTCCATGCAGGGGAGAGCCAATAGAACCTCAGGCCTCGATAATGATGGTGGTGGAGATTATTATTATGGTGATTGTGGCGATGATGAGGTATAATTTATTAATTTAATTCAACAGTTGGGGCAGGTCAAACTTGATTAATTTCTGATTGGACAGGAGTCATGTAATGAGTGTGGGATTATCCTTGCACAACCTCACTGGGACTTTTCACAGCTAGTAATCTCCCTGCTAGAAGGTCAGCACTCCATTCCTTCACAGTGAGAGAGCAAAATTAGAGACAGTAACGTCATTTGACTGTTATAAACAATAGAGTGAGAGTAAATATTAACAGGTGAGTGAAAAAATGATATGCACAAATAGCAGCTCAGTTTGGCTGCAGAATGAGAGTATCTGTTGCTTGGCAATGCCTGTCTGAAAACGGAGGTTGGAACAATATCTTTGGGACAGAGAATGACTGAACAAAAATTGAATGAAATGGTCGAAAACCTATAACGACGTCTTCAAAATTAAGTTGATCAGTAGCAGTGTTTTTAGCAGTATGGGACATGTAGTCTTGGGGCTGTGCCTCAGCATTATGGGACATGTAGTCTTGGGGTTGTGCCTCAGCATTATGGGACATGTAGTCTTGGGGTTGTGCCTCTGGCTTTGTGCTAAATCACAGCCGTGGGCACGTCCTTTAGCAGTCCCTTTCTCACTTGATGTTGCTCAATTAGTGTTTTATTGTCTTGGTTATGAGGATGAGAGATGTTGTCAGTAGTGATGACCGAGATGAGATCTTTTTGCTCAACATACTAAAGGGTGGTGGTAGTGTTAGTGGCTAGGGGCTTGAGGGTTGTGGGTTCGATTTCCAACTGCCACCGTTGTGCCCTTGAGCAAGGCACTGAACCGCAACCCATAGTTGCTCCAGGGAGTCTGGGCCCTGCAGTTGTTATCTGTAAATCGTTTGGATAAAAGCATCAGCTCAGTTCTTAAACATAAACATAGGGGGAGCAAAGGAAAAAGAGGGAAAACATCAGAGCTACCAAACTAGGTTCATGTACTGGTCTCCTTCTACATTGAAAATAACACTTCCACAACAAGGTAAAGAAGGTTGACATCAAAATTCGTAAGTGCATATACCTCAAAATTAGTTAGGTAAGGGATAAGGGACGACACACCGTTCCGGTTATACAAAGTTAATGCACGTTCTAGACGGTAATACGGCCTGATGCCAAGCAGTAAAGTTTATGAAAGTTTATTTATTTTATGCAAATGTGTTCCGTGGGTAGCCCTAGTAACATATATATGGGTTGCTCCTAGTAGGCGTCCAGGAGGGGAAGAGTTAAACATACTGTACACATAAACGAAAGAGAAAGATTAAAAAATAACACTTCCAGAAGGTCAAGAGAGGTTGACATCAAAAGAAACATACACCGACCACTGCCATTACAGGGAAAGCAAACACATGATCTTTTTGCACTAATATACTGTAATGAGTGCTGTCCTTTGCCCTCTGTTGAGTTTGTGTTTGACCTGCATGTCAGATTGCTTTGATTGACAGAAGCATGTCCTGTATTTCCCTGCCTACTCGCCCTCTATGCTGAAATAACAGAGTTTGTTCGCTGCTCTGCCATGCCCCTGTGTTTTATCCTCAGTTAGCAGTCTCTGGGTACTCATGTGCATGTACACATGCTGCTGTCTGGTGGCAGAGTATGCCACTTGAGAATCAGAGATTTCTACCGAGAGCACAGAGCCAGTTGTTGTTTATGGTTGACCAGTTTGCTGCTATTTCACAATGTAGAGATTTTGAGATTTTGAAAGATGAACGAAAACAGCATTGTCTGAATGAAGAAGCAGTTGAATATAATATAAATGAAAAACTGCATGCGCTCAAACAGCAGCATATCTAAGTAATGTAACACTATGTTCTAGTGGAGAAACTGTAGGCGTTATTGGACTCGGTGTACACAATATCCTCTCAATGTAGAAATCCTATGCGTTAATGGACTCAGTGTACAATATCCTCTTGATATAGGAACCCTATGCGTTATTGGCTTTGTGCACCATATCCTCACATCCTCTTAATGGAGAAGCTATGCATTACTGGCTTTGTGTACCATATCCTCATCACACCCACACACACACACACTCACATTAGCATACTCAAGACACTCAAACATTGACACACAAACAACGTGTGCCTTCACACATGCACACACACATTTTCCTGTGGTTCCTGGTTAGTTTGTATAGCGTGCCTCAAAGGCGTTTCTTTCCACATTTAAACACTTGCTTGAAGTCCACAAAATGCAGTGTGGAGTTAGAGCTGTTCACTGAAGGCACACTGCAGATGGCTGGAATTTACCATGTAACCTAGCAACAGCATAATGCATACATCGAACCCAGAATTTGGAACAGTGGCTCGATACAACGGCATCAACCAGAAATGTAAATGAATAAATAGCAGAATTCTAGCTCTCAAGGTTTATTGTACTGTTGACTGCCCGCAGAGATATCCCCCTGGAATTAGGACCCTTTCTCTGTATCCGGCATCTCAACCAGCGTGCTCATAGAAACTGCTTTTTATGTCTTGACAGAAGTGATCTCATTCAGAGAGAGAGAGAGAGACACACTTAGCTGGTCTCAAGCACTTCTCAACTGTGACTCCTCAGTGATTTTTGTTTTTATTTACTGGAGGTATTTCAAAGACAATTGAGGAATGTCAATCAGAGAATCACATTCAGAAGGTGTGTGTGTGTGTGTGTGTGTTTAGGCCCGAGCTGATTAATTTACTTTTGTGTGTGTGTGTCAGGTGGACAGGCTGAAGACTCAGGTGGACAGCAGAGCCAGCCAGCAGCAGAGGAGGATTAAGGAGAGGGCGGCTGACGCCAGGAGGATCCTGGACCTGGAGCGACAGGTACACAGACTCGTCTCAGCGTTAGTTTAGACCTGGAGCGACAGGTACACAGACTCGTCTCAGCGTTAGTTCAGACCTGGAGCGACAGGTACACAGACTCATCTCAGCGTTAGTTTAGACCTGGAGCGACAGGTACACAGACTCGTCTCAGCGTTAGTTTAGACCTGGAGCGACAGGTACACAGACTCATCTCAGCGTTAGTTTAGACCTGGAGCGACAGGTATACCGACTTATCTCGGCGTTAGTTCGTTTTGAATTCTAGGGAACTTACTCGAAAGTTTAATCAAGCTCTCCAGTCGAGTTTTCCGAACTCCCAATGGAAGTTCATCCAAAGTCGGAGTCCCTGCTCGTATACTCCGGGTCAGTCTATCGATCCCGTCGTGAAAGTCATAGCTAACGTCCATCCTCCAACGTCAGAGTTGTACTGAAGCTGTGGACTCATTTGCAAAGTCCTCATTACTTTGTATTTATGTGAGGAGTCTCTTTTGTCATTATGGTGATTTAATATCACTTGACTGATTTGTTTCCCCCTTGAGTGGTGCTGTTTGCTGAGAGCTGATTTGAATCCAAATGAGGCTGGCGAAACCGCCTGCAGCATTGCCGCCACTGCCTTAATGCCTCATGGTTGCATCATCCAGTGTGGTGATCAGAGTTTAGTTACACTAACGTCATTCTTTTTTTTTGTACTTTTTTTTGTAAGTATGTTTTTGGCTTTTTACATGACAGGACCGTACTGAGTGACAGGAAGTGAGTGGGAAAGAGAGCAGGGTGGGATATGGAAAGTACCACGGGGCGGGAATCGAACCCGATGCAGTGCAGGTGCCCCAGCCAGTTGCACCACAGTTGGGGCCTAGCCCCAGGCTTGAGTATTCAGCCTTCTACTACCAAGCTAGCCTGGTGCTCCAGCCGCTAGCCTCAAACCATCTGAACTGCGACTTCCTTGGTACTACCAGGGTTACCAGAGGTACACTGGATCTGGCTGAGCAGATAAGTGAGCTTGAGAACTTTATAGTGTATCACTACGACAACATGAGTATATCACAGATGAGTGCTGCAAGGCCTCACAAACAGAAGAAGAAACAAGGTACCAAGTCACTGAAGATCACGGACAATGTTAAGCCGTCTCCACGTAAAAGGATACGCTCTGATGCTGAGAGGGATGAGGACTATCCAACAGATGTTAGACAATTAGTTTCACTGGCAATTAGTGAGGGGGACAGCACGATAACATTACAGTCCATCAACAAGAAACTTGACAAACTGGATATGTTGAACTCAATGATGGAGGAGATAAAGAGCCTCAAAGAGAGCTTAGAGTTCAGTCAAGAACAGATTTCAGAGTTGGTTAAAGATAATGCAGAGCTAAAGGGCAAGATGGAACTCATGGAAGCCAGGGTTGACACTATTGAAACAGAACACAAGAAATTAAAGGAATCACGTCTGCATGAACAGTGTCACTCTATGAGAGAAAACATTGTGTTTACTGGGATACCAGAGATGGAGGGTAAGGACTGCGAAACAGTCATTAGGGAGTTTATGTCAGACCAGCTTAACATGCCTAGTGAAACGGTTCAGGATATTACATTCTCACATGTGCACAGAATGGGTAGAACCTCAAAGGACAGACCCCGTGTAATACTGGCTCGTTTCGAATACTATCAGCATAAGGAGCTTGTCAAGAGGAGGGGCAGAGAGCTGAGGAACACCACCTTTGGCATGAATGACCAATTCCCTCCTGAGATACATGACAGGCGTAAAGTATTGTTCCCAATCATGAAAGAACATCGGAACCAAAACAGACACGTTGCCCTGGTAGTTGACAAATTATACATCAATAACCAACTGTTCAGAGACTCCAGCATTACTCCCTGGTTATTTTAATGTCATAATTCCAGTAAGCCTGTGTATTGGCATGCTTGACTTTAATGGCTAGTTCAAGCATTAATGGGTCTTGCTCCAAGCTGGATCTTCCTAAGGGCCTGGCATTGGCTCATTTAAACATCTGCAGCTTGAGGAATAAAACACATGAACTTTCAGCTCTAATGGACAATGGAATTCATGTCATGGCTATAACTGAAACTCATCTGGATAGCACGTTTGATGATTCATTGGTATCAATTGAAGGTTTTTCCATGTTCAGAAAAGACAGAAATAGATTTGGTGGGGGTGTGGCAATTTACGTGAAACATAATGTACCAGTAAAACTAAGATCTGATTTGATGAACGACAACATTGAGGCGTTGTGGTTGCAGGTGCATTTACCCCAAACCAGCCCAATACTGATTGGTTGTTGCTATAAACCACCCAACTCTAGAATAGAATATCTTAATGTAATTTGTGACATGTTTGACAGAGTTGCAGATGAAAATAGAGAAATGTACTGTCTAGGTGATTTTAATGTGAACTGGCTTGAAGATGGCTGCTCTATGAAGAAAAGATTGCTTTTTATGACCAATACTTGTCATCTGAGTCAAATAGTTTCTGTACCTACAGTACTAGGAGTGTTCTATATAGAGACGGAGTTCGTTCATCCTCCTGTATAGATCATATTTATACAAATGTGCCAGACATATGTTCCAAGGTATTGTTGTTGCCAGTTGGCTTCAGTGACCATGACTTGATTGCTGTATCCAGAAAGTCAAAAATCCCAAAAGCAAAATCAAAGATAATTTGTGCTAGGTCTTATAAGAATTTCAGTGACGAAGCTTTTTTAGAAGATATCAAGTATGCTCAATGGTCTAAAGTTTGTGATGAACATGATGCTGAAAAATCTTTAAGTATTTTCATGGATTTGTTTACACCTATTGTAAACAAACATGCACCACTTCGGAAATTCACTGTCAAGCCTAATGGAGCTCCCTGGATTGATAATGAGTTAAAGAAATTAATGACATCAAGAGATGAGGTTAAAAGATGTTATATTGCCTCTGGTTCAGTTAATGATAAAAGAGCATATTGTAAAATTAGAAATCAAGTCACGAAAGTGAACAGAGTAAAAAAGAAAGATTTTTATCGGCAAAGGATTGATAGAGCCCAACATGATAGCAAGAAATTATGGAAGGTGATGAATGACATTATGGGGAAGAGTACTAATACGTCAGCATCCTTTATTGAAACTGATAATGGTGTATTTATTTCTAAGCCTGGGGATATGTCGAATTACCTTAATAATTATTTTGTGGAAAAAGTGGGAAAATGAAGGGGGGGCTTATGTACAAATGTAAACAATGAATCATGTAGGCTCATTGATGATATCATAATGAGAGGCAAACATTGTACTTTTGAGTTCAACTTGGTTGAAATCAAGGAGGTTGAAACACTCTTAAGATCCATTGATAGAGACAACTCTGCTGGTACAGATAATATTGATGGTAAATTATTTAGAATAGCTGTTGATTATATAGCTCTTCCTGTCTGTCATATATTTAATTCTTGTCCATCAAATGGAACCTGTCCCAAACGATGGAAGGAAGGAAAGATTGTTCCTATACCAAAAGACCTAAAATCTACTTTCAGTGGTCCTAACTGTAGACCTATAACAATCCTACCTGTTCTGAGTAAAATTTTAGAAAGAATTGTATACAGTATAACCAAATCCATGATTATATGTCTAAAAATGATTTGATAAGTAATGCACAACATGCCTACAGAAAGGGTCATTCCACCTGCACAGCCTTGGTAAAAATGACAGATGATTGGTTAAGGGGGACTGACAATTCATTGTTATCTGGTGCTGTCATGTTGGACTTCAGTGCCGCTTTTGACCTTATTGACCATAAGTTGTTGATTGATAAACTTACACACTATGGTTTTGGACCTATGGCAATCTCTTGGTTTGAGAGTTACTTATCATTCAGAACTCAACAGGTTTTTTTTAATGGTACTATGTCCGATAGCATTACCACTCACTGTGGCTTGCCTCAAGGAAGTTGTTTGGGTCCGCTTTTATTTTCAATCTTTTCAAATGACCTACCTCTTGTTATTCAAGAATCCACAATGGTTTTATATGCTGATGATTCTACACTGTATCATTCTGCATCCACATGCTGTAAACTTAAATCTGTTCTGTCACAGGATCTGAATGCAGTAGTTAAGTGGGTCACAGCAAATAGACTTGTTTTAAACTTATCAAAAACTTTGAGCATTGTCTTTGGATCTCGGCATGGTCTAGCCAGTGAGCCTAGGCTTGATCTGCAGATTTCTGGTCAACCAGTCAAGCAGGAGAGTAAGTTAAAGCTTCTAGGACTGACCATTTGTAACAATCTAAACTGGACTCATCACGTTAGGCAGATAGCTGCCAAGATGAGTAGAACCATTGCTACAGTCCGGAAATGTGCCATCTATTTACCAGCTAATCTACGGAGACAGGTTGTTCAAACATTAGTCTTATGTCATCTTGACTACTGCTCTATAATCTGGGCCTCTGTCTCGAAGATTGACTTAAACAAACTCCAAATTGTACAAAACAGGGCTGCAAGACTTGCTCTTGATAGACCTTACAGATCTAATGTTGACAGAATGCACTCTGATCTGAAGTGGCCTAAAGTTCTTGATAGGTTATCCATTAGGTCCTTGATATTTATTAAGAATGTGATTTCCACTCGTGTTCCTAGAACTCTATCTAATGAAATAGGTTTCTGCTCTGATGCTCATTCATATGGGACTAGATCTGCAATAGCAGGACGAGTTTTACTTCCTCACTGTAGATCGAATGCAATGAAGAAAACAGCCTTCTATAGATCCTTGTCTTTATGGAATTCACTCCCTTTGCAAACTCGTGTTGTAACTGGACAGAAAGAATTCAAAAGGCTAATTAAATCATATTTCTATGCATGTTAGTTATGAACTCTAGACTCCCACTCACTGTATTGAATTGAGTTTTTATTTTGTGATCTAATGTCACTGTGACTATGAATGTATTTGAATGTACAATATGTGATTGATTATCTATTATTTTTATGCTCTGATTTTAATTGGACCCCAGGAAGACTAGTCTGCCGCTTCTGCGTCAACTAATGGGGATCCATAAATAACAATAAACAATAAACTAATGTCATTCTGACATTGAATTGGCATTTTGTGCTGTATTTTACCCTTGTTTGGGCCTTTCCTCTCTTGTTTGGGTGACTTTTTATTTACTTTGTTTATTATGCCTTTTTTAATTCATGTACAGAAATGTCCTGTATATTAGCCACTTTGTGTATAAGCCGCAGACAGTGTTTTATGCTTTATGTATTAAGTTAAAAGAAACAATACTATATGAATGTCCCCCGTGTACTAACCTCATAGCTGAAGAAAGTTTGCAAAATCAATGTATAAGCCGCAGCTAATAGTTGAGAGATTGCAGTATTCTGTCTTGGTAATTGTAAATGGTAGCATGAGACTATTCTCCAAATGTGATTGGATACCGTCTGTTTTCTGATAATGAACAACGGTTTGCTTTAGAAGCCCAGAGATGTATCGTGGTCTGACTGCCATACTGTACAGTAGACCTGTACAGTGCTAGATTGTTCAGCCAGAGACTAGAGTTCAGTGTCGGGTGGAACGACTGCGGTCTTCCTTCATCCATCCGAGTAAATTGATGACCACTGGCCACCGTTTCAGGAAAAACTACACAGGATTGAAATTCCGTTGGGTGGAAGCTGTGGTATTTATGGTCTGGATATAACCCGGGATATGAGTGACTGTCTTCATTGTGGGCTTGGGCTGGGGTCAGAAGGAACAGTGGTGTGAGTTTGACATTTTCAGCATACGTTCTGAAAGTTACAAACCACTCCATGACAGTGGGATGCAACACTGTGAGATTTTCAGCGTGGGAAGATTGTCTCTGTAAATATCACGCTCCCTACTCCATAGTGTTTCTCTGTAACACAGATATTAAAAGCACAGATTCTGGGACGTGGAAAATCATTTTCACAGTGCATTTTTATTATGGCTGGTTAATGATGATGTTCTTGAAGAGGGGTGAACATGTTTTGATATATTTCCCATCCATTCAGTTGCATGTTTTTTCAGTAGCGACGATAAGCCGATGTGCCTGCCACAGCATGATAACCATGGAGCTCCATACATGGCATGCCAACGATGCAGGGACATTATGCTGCCTGCGCCCCTGTGTGAGATTAATGATCTCATTATGAGGCTACGCTAACATCGCCTAGCTGCACCACCTCACACCTCCCCGTTCAGCTCCAGACTAAACAGCGCACATTTCACGGGGCTCGAGTGTTTGCTTCCCTCCTGAGAATCATTAAGTGGCGTTAGAGTGCGGCTCCAGGTCAGTAGGAATGTGAGCGATGCTCACACGTTGTTGTGTGTGTGTGTGCCTGATACAGGTGGTGGATGTGTGTGGGTTTGGACTCCACCGCTAGCCTTTTGTGTAGATCCGTTTTTATTGTGTGTGTGTAGGGTGCTTCAAATAAATTCATGATTAATTCCATAAATATCCTTATTGTGTGTGTGTGTGTGTGTGTGTGTGTGTGTGTGTGTGTGTGTGTGTGTGTGTGTGTGTGTGTGTGTGTGTGTGCGCGCGCCAGGTCAAGGAGATGGAGGAGATCTTGAGGCGTCGGCACCCTAACTCTCTCCCAGCCTTGATGTATGCGGCGGCGGCAGCAGAAGCGGCGACCGCAGCCGGCGTGGCGGAGGAGAAGAAGGAGAAGGGAAGTGAGGTCACGGAGCGCTCCCCAGCGTCGCCCTCGCCCAAGAGCAGCGTCCTGCTGCAGCGCCGCGTCCAGCGTCTGGAGGCCGAGCTGGAGAACCGGGACGAGGACGCCAAGCGCAGCCTCAGGGCCATCGAGCAGCAGTTCCACAGGCTCAAGGTGACTCACTCACTCACTCACTCACTCACACACACACACACACACACACACACACACACACACACACACACACACACACACACACAAAGATGTATTACGCACTACATGTATTTTCCAGGCATTATTTGGTACAGTAAACTCCATCCCTCAGGGCGGAGGTGTGTTCAAATCACAAACATAAACGAACATTTGCAAACTGGTTCCTGTTTGCTTTGAGTTTTTGGCTAAAAACAATAAATATAAAATACATGGAGAGTTGTTTATGATTGAGGGCAACATACCACCACACAGCTGGAGTCTGACATTGGCATGCTGCTGCATCCAGAGAGACTGTTGCTTTCAGCCAGACACAGCTTATACAGGCACTGGTGTTTCAGCCAGACCCAACTTATACAAGCACTGTTTTCACAGTTAGAAATAGCCGAGGTCTCAAAAAGCTGACATAACAGAACATAAATACAGAGAAGGTGATTCAGGCCACTCAGAAGTCTGCGACAAAAGGACTGCATACAGCAACACATCTAATATATGGCACAACAAATATGAATCACTGCAGTCCGTCCGAAGTAGTAATGTCCATGGTAATGTCTACCATCACACACCTGCTGCTTGAGTTCATCTGTAATAGGGCTCGGGCCTGTCTTGTCCTTGCCAGAGACTAAAAGCACTGGGTTTGACTTTGAGTAGAAGTTGGTTGGTTTGTGTTGGTGGTAAACAACGTTGTGCTGGGTGCAAAAATAAATCCAATGTCTCAAATGAGGTTGGTAAAGCAGGACAGCCATCACAACGATTTAGCATTTTAAATGAGTGGCTCTTTAATTTCAAACTTGCGTGGGAGCTGTATCCCTTGCCAAGTAACATGTCAGATTCACTTTGACTTTTATAGTGATGGTTTAATAATGAAATTCATCTCATGGCTGTGCTTTGATGTGTTTTATGAGCTGTGATTTATTCATGAGTACGTTCTTTGTTTGTGTTCATGCGTAGCTTCAGTATGAGCAGCGGATAGGCGAGTTGCAACAGCAGCTCTCCGAGAGACGCCAGACCTCCCAGAGGACTGGAGGAGCAGAGGAGGAGGAGGAGGAAGAGGAGGTGGTGTCGGCGCGTGTCCCCTCCCTTCAGGCGGAGGTGCGCAGGCTGAAGGAGGGGCAGACGCGGCGTGAGACGGCTCTGCAGGAGGAGGTGGCCAGTCTGCGGGAGCAGCTGGGAAAGGCCCAGGATCTTCATCATCCTCATCCTCATCCTCAGCGCAGCCCGGGCGCCTCCACCCAGAGGCACCAGCGGCAGACGGAGGAGGCGCAGGCGGCGCGCGTGGAGCGCCTCACGGGCGAGCTGGCCGCCAAGAGCCTCCGCCTGCAGGAGCTGAGCCGCACCGTGGAGCGCCTGCAGCGCGAGCGCCGCACCATGCTGTCGGGACGCTGGGCGGGGGGCAAAGGTCACGAGGCCAAAGGTAAGGGCGGAGCGGGAGTGGGAGCAGGAGCGCCCTGCGGCGCCGACGCCGCCACCAAGGCTACCATGACGACGGAGAGCTTCCCGGCCACGCAGGACGAGAAGGCGTACCAGCCGGCGGCGTTCGCGGACTCCCACATCTCGGAGGTGCAGGCGGAGAGCGACAGGCTGCGGGAGAGACTGGAGAAGCTGGAGCAGGAGACGCAGCACCAGAGAGAGGCCCTGCAGCAGGCTGCCGCCCACACACAGGCCGAACTCCAGAGGTTAGCACTGCACACAGCACCACGCTAGCTTAGCATTCATCCACTTAGTGGGACACACTTAATAACACAGGCTGAACTCCAGAGGTTAGCACTGCACACAACACCACGCTAGCTTAGCATTCATCCACTTAGTGGGACACACGTAATAACACAGGCCGAACTCCAGAGGTTAGCACTGCACACAACACCACGCTAGCTTAGCATTCATCCACTTAGATGGACACACGTAATAACACAGGCCGAACTCCAGAGGTTAGCACTGCACACAACACCACGCTAGCTTAGCATTCATCCACTTAGTGGGACACACTTAATAACACTGGCCGAACTCCAGAGGTTAGCACTGCACACAGCACCACGCTAGCTTAGCATTCATCCACTTAGTGGGACACACTTAATAACACAGGCGCTCTTGGCCCATGAACAGCGCTTAGTGGATCAAGTTTTCATAGAAATGACATTTGAATGCATATAGTCATTCGTACACTTACGCCTCCATATTTTAGTCCATTAACAACTATAACTACAGTGAGGAGCATATGTATTTGATACCATGCTAAAACAGGAATATAAAATCATCATTTGACAATTGATCTTAATGCCTTAATTAAAAAAAATGAGTAAAAATAAAACCGCCAAGGACACCAATTTTCTTTGTGATTGAAGAATGTTTCGTAAATAAATAAATGTTTTCCTTAAATGCTAAGGGAAGGAAGTATTTGACCCCCTATGTAACCCTATGGGAATTTAACACATAGGGTTAACATAGCCAGGCAGATTTTTATTTTTTAAAGGCCAGCTATTTCATGGACCCAGGATATTATGCATCCTGATAAAGTTCCCTTGGCCTTTGGAATTAAAATAGCCCCACATCATCATATACCCTTCACCATAGCTAGAGATTGGCATGGTCCTTTTTCCAATAGGCCTATTAGCCTGTTTGATTTGCATTGAGCTCAATGAGCATCAAACAGGCTAATAGGCCTACTGGAAAAAGCTCCATGCCAATCTCTAGATATGGTGAAGGGTATGTGATGATGTGGGGCTATTTTAATTCCAAAAGCCAAGGGAACTTTATCAGGATGCATAATATCCTGGATCCATGAAATAGCTGGCCTTTAAAAATAAAAAACTGCCTGCCCCTATGTTAACCCTATGTGCTTAATTCCCATAGGGTTACATAGGGGGTCAAATACTTCCTTCCCCCTAGCATTTAGGAAGAACATTTATTTATTTACGATACGTTCTTCAATCACAAAGAAAATTGGTGTCCTTAGCGGTTTTATTTTTACTCATTTTTTGAATTAAGGCAATAAGATCAATTGTCAAATGATGATTTTATATTCCTCTTTTTAGGCAACTTTAGCATGGTATCAAATACATTTTCTCCTCACTGTATATACACTATATACACTATATTGCCAAAATATGACGTCGGCCCACCCTTTGCATCTATAACAGCTTCAACTCTTATGGGAAGGCTTTCCAAAAGATTTAGGAGAGTGTTTATGGATTTTTTTTACCATTCTTCCTGAAGTGCATTTGCGAGGTTAGACACTGATGTTGGACGAGGTGACTGGTCCAAGTCTCTGCTCTAATTCATCCCAAAGGTGTTCTATTGAGTTGAGGTCAGGAGGCCTCTATGCAGGCCAGTCAAGTTCATCCACACCAAACTGTCATCCGTGTCTTTATGGACCTTGCTTTGTGCACTGGTGCACAGTCATGTTGGAACAGGAAGTGGCCATTCCCGAGCTAGGCTTGGCTCTTTAGTTCCAGTGAAATGAACACTGAATGCTTCAACATTATTGACCAAGAGATATTTGGACAATTCCATACTCCCAACTTTGTGGAAAAAGTTTGGATATTTACATTTTTTTTTTTCATTTAGGCATTAAGATCAGTTTCCAAAAGATGATTTTATACTCCTCTTTATGTTCAACTTAAGCATGTGTTCCGATACTTACGGAGGGCGCTGTATGTGGTTCTTCGTCTCAAGGCCTCGTTTGATTTTATTCCGTTTGAGTACTCGGTGGAGGCAGAAGTAGATCACAAAAAGAGCAAAGGAGAAACAAGAGTGCTCTGACCCAAGGATGAAGAGAGAGCGGCCAGAATGAATTAACACATGTGAAAAGATCTCAAGAAGAAAAGCATACGCAGTGAATTTGAAAAGATAGCTGGAACACATCTATGACCCATGCTGGCAGACAGGTTGAATGAGCTATGGTTACAGAAACAGAAATAGCCTGAATAGCCCTATTTATCAGAGACGGCTGTTTTTCTCTCTGCTGACGAGTGAAATTTAGTTATGTAATAAATGTTGTAGCAGTAACGAGTTGGAGAAAAGCCAGTAGTTGAACAATTTTGAGCTCGTGATTGAATCCAAAGTCGTAATTGCTATTTGGAAACGTGATGGTTCTATGCCACCTGAGGGTATGCAGCTGCCAAAAATGCCATGATTGAATTGATAGTTGATGAGATTTCATAAATTTAGTCAATTACATTATTAACTAGAAAAGCACTCAGAGAGTGTAAACCTCCGCCAAATGAACACATAACCGCCTCCTGCATCCAGTGATATGGATCACTCCCACTCGTTTCTTCCTTGGGTCATTTCAGACCTTCCCTCATCTGGGTGTTCCCATTGTGCCTTGCACGGTGATTTCATTCAGTGCTAAGGCAGTCTGGAAACTAACACCCAAATTTTCGCCTGATGTCGGCGACCAATCACAGAACAGGGGAGAAAGCGAGACCATGATGAGCTATGCACAGGCACATTTGATAGACATCCGTGGCGCCCAATGAACGGATCTGGGCATTTTTTCAAATACGAGAAAATGAACGTCTGGTTGCCAGACCACGTCTCATTTGAGAAGTGGTAGGCGCTAGCCAGGCTAGACCTTCCCTGAAGATTTCATCGAAATCCATCCATAACATTTTGAGTTATCTTGCAGGCAGGCAGACAGACAGACAGAATAATGCTGGGAATTGTTCGAGTTTAGGCTTGTGGTAGTGGTATCAGTTTAAGTCCAAGTACATTAGTTCATGGGTAAACAAAACAAAGCAGAACATCATCATTATCCCTCAGGCTCTCAAATCAAGTGCCATTCAGCAAGGCCGATGGGCTTACTCGAGTATCTTAGCTAGGGAGATTTAATCGTGACTTAAAATGAAGGTAATTAATCGCTGTCTAAAAGTAGCGCAGCAAGCAGTTTCACTGCGTTGAAGACTTAAGTCTCTCTAGCTATGTAAAGTAAGTTATATAATGTATAGGCTATTTACATTCTGACTGATATTTAAAAAGGCCCAGTAATGTCCAGCATTCTGTGTGATACGGCTGTGGGTGTGAGAGAGAGATCCTGAGGTAAAAGCTACGAAAAGGTGCTGTTGCTATGGATATGAAGGGTGTCTTGAAATGAGACTGCACAGGGTTTTAATATGCCAAATGGCTGTAATTATGAAATGATTAGTACCTGTAGCCCGTACTGTGAAATCAAGGTAGGTTTCTTAATCAAATCAAATTATCACCTTTTAGAGGTATGTTTTAGGGCATATCATTTGTGTTATCTATTTGAAATTGTATTTGTCAGGGCAGAGTGAATATAGTTATGCAAAGGGTCTTTTCTTTCTTGGCATCCAGGATTTTCAGTAGAACATTGTCAATTACGGTTGTTAGCGACCGTTAGTGCTACCTGGCTGTGTCACTTGTGTTTGTGTGGTTTTGCCATGCCTTTAGGTCGTCAGCTCACTAGTCTCCGATCAAAGCCTTATGTCACTTTAAGTTCGTAAATGAATTTCAGGGATTTGTATTTGCGTAGTGGTCCTGATAGATAGATAGATAGATAGATAGATAGATAGATAGATAGATAGATAGATACAGTACTTTATTGATCCCCAAGGGGAAATTCAAGGTCCCAGCAGCTTAAGACCACACACAACATACATTACAATGTAAACAGGAAAATACAAAGCAAATCAACAAATCAACATGACTAAAGGAGCAGTAAATACTATAGATAAGGATGTGCATGAATGTACTGAGGATTGGTACTGTGATCCAGTATGAGGTGTGTGTCCAGTTGGTAGTGCAAATAAGTCCAACAGTGCAACAGAGCAAGATTAAATTCTAGTGACCAGCAATAAATATGTACAGTACAAAGTAAGCATAGTAATAACAGTACTAGTATAAATATATAGACAATTAAAATAAACATAACATAGTAATATAAGAGTTATAGCAGCAGTGCAAGGATAGTTAGATATGGGTGCAGACATTAGTCATTGGTCAAATATATGGACAAAAAGAGAGGGTAGACATATAAGCCATGCCATGTAAGTATATAAGAGGGTGGAGGTGCAGATATACTATGCAAAGTCCAACTCTCCTTTTCCCTTCAGTGAAGCATTGTTCAGTTGTATGGCCCTGGGTACAAATGACTTCCTCAGTCTGTCCGTTGTGCATGTCATGGAGTGTACAGGTAGTCTCCAGCTGATCAAGCTCTTCTGCTGTAGAGTGTGTAGTACTAATGACTTGGCTTAAAAAAACAAACAAACAAACACACACACACAAAATAGAAACTATAGAAACGAAGGTCTATAATTATCTGTGCTGGGGCGGTGGCGGTGGGTGGGTGGCAGGCTGCTGAGACGTTAAGGGCCGTGGTGTGCAGCTCCAGTCGATGGAGTGAGGCGCAGTGGGAGAACACTCTCACTCTCGCGCTGCAGCCATCGGCTCCACTCTGCTGCGCCAGGGGCACGTGGCCTGGAAGAAAATGAGATTTTTTGGAAGGACGGACGCTGAAGAGCAGGGCTTTGGACCAGAATTTGAAAGGGACTCTGTGAATTATGCCAGAGCTTTAGGGGACACTGGCGATCAATGGAGCCACTGAGTGTTATTGATCCATTGGCGAGGGTGGTACGGCTTTCTGCCGCATTGCATTGGACGGAAGGAGATTAATTTATGTGCAAACTTGTGGTTCTAAAAACACCATAATAAACCATACACTTTGTATTTTGTCACCCAGCAATGGCTGTATGACAAATAAGACATTGTTTGTTTGTAATAGTAATAACTTGTTTTGCCCTATAATTAACTTTTTTGATACAATAATATACAGTTTTAGTATACAATGTCTGAATTTTGAATGATCTAAAACTGCAAATTTCACTGTGACTACAAGTCTTAGTACAATCCTCCCAATGGAAGTAAACATTACATTTGTTGCAGTAAGTCTTGTCTGTTGTTTGAAGTCATCTTCCTATTCTCTCCCTGTGGCAGGGTCAAGGAGCACAGTGCCCAGCAGCTGGCCTTAGTCTCTGCTGACCACCAGAGGGAGCTGGAGAGACTACGCACCCGCCATGCCCTGGAGCACTCCACCTCCAAGGTGGCCGAACTGACCAATCAGGTCAGCTCTCAGGAGGTGAGTCCCTTGGAACCAGTTCAAAGGTGAAGTCTGGTAGGATCCAGCTCCCTAGGAGCTCAGCCCAGGCTGTAAAGACGGCTAGCCAATCAGAGAGCCTAGCTACACGGTCACATCCTCCTCCACAGTGCTAATATCAGCTACTGTGTTGCTACTAGCTACGTGTTTTAAAGACAACAAAAGAATTGCAGAATTCTCAACCTTATGTTGAGATGAAGGAATTTGCATCCCAGCAGGAATCTGCTTTTTGTCGCTTTCAAAGCAACACTGATGTTTATCTGTGGTTGGGAGGCACAGTAGTTCACAGCCTGGGAACTGATAATGGCCGGGTTTCCCAGATTTGTTAAGTGCTAAGAACGTTAAGGAGCGTTCTTAGAATGTTCTTAGGGCGCTCCTAAGAAGTTCTTAGCACTTAAGAGCTTCTTAACGAATTTGGGAAACCCAGCCAATAAAGAAGACCGAACAAGCAGCGATCCAGCAGCTTCCTCTCTCTTCGTCTGTGCTGTTTAATCGCTGGCTGCAGTGGTTGAGGAGGTGGTTGAATAGCTGAAAACGTGTAGGTGGGTTTTCAGCAGGTGGGCAGTTCACATGGGGGCACGTTCCATGGATATCTTAGGGATGGTAATTGTGTGTGTGTGTGTGTGTGTGTGTGTGTGTGTGTGTGTGTGTGTGTGTGTGTGTCAGATCATGGTGCGTCATCTGCGTGATCAGCTGAAGGAGCTGCAGGGTACCAAGGAGGCGTTGACTGTGTCCAAACTCCGAGAGGACACTCTTCAGAGTCAGGTGAGGTCCCCTCCTCTGCCCTTGATCCTCAGACAGCCGTGGCAGACGTCGTTCAGCAGCGATGTCTTTAACATTTTAAAGGGGCCCTTCAGTTCCTCCTCTCTATGGCTGAAGTCCCTCCCTGTTATTTTGAGCTCTCCATCATCTGCTCTGCTCTTTCTCACTGACACACAAACACACACACACACACACACTACTCCTTTCCACTGAAAGATGTGAGGCCCTGCTGTGCTCAGTGGAAAGCATATTAAATATTTGTCCTTTGGCAGACTAATCTGTGCACTTGACAAATAAGAACAAAGCTACAGCTTTCTCTGCTACAGCTTCTGCGTCTCTGACATTAAAATTGATTTTGAAATATTATCATTTGGTTGTGTAAGAATTTGTAGCTGTTGCTCTGTATGTCTTAAGTTTTTATACTGTGTGTGTGTGTGTGTGTGTGTAGCTGACGAGGTTGCTAGAGGAGCTGAAGCAGGCCAAAGAGGCGCACAGTCCAGAGCTACGTCACTTCACCAGTCTGGAGCGCAAGATCCACAGCATGGAGCTCCGCTACACAGAGAGAGAGAAGGAACTGCAGCAGGTACACACACACACACACACACACACACACACATGGAACACATTGGGATGATGAGATCGGTAAAAAAGAGACTTGAAGAGATGAAGAGTGGTCGTTTAAACTGCAGCAGGTGTAGAGTGTTTTCCTTCAGAGACTCCATTACCATTACCAATTTCCTGTTCACGCCCACACCATAAGAAGACCCTGGGGATCCCCACGAAGCTTAACTACTAGATAATGCAGAGACACTGCTGTCTGAGGAGAGATCTTCACGGGGGGTTAATCTGACAGGAGAGAACCATGTGGACACACACTGTGACAAAATAAAGGCAGACCTTTCAGTAAGAGCAGGGTACAAGCTATTTCAATACAACAACGGAGAACATGACTTCATCCTCCATTCATCATAAATTATCATCATCATCGTGTCCATTCATCCTTAATCATTGTCATCATTACCCTCGTCATCATCATCATCACTATCATCATCATATCCTTCCATTCTCTTGTAATGTTAGCTGAATACAGACCATGTGTGGCTCTGTATTAACTACAGTTCAAGTCAATGGAAGAGTGCCATTGTGATCGTAATGGTGTGTTCAAGTCAATGGAATGGAAGAGTGCCATTGTGATTGCAATGGTGTGTTCAAGTCAATGGAATGGAAGAGTGCCATTGTGATTGCAATGGTGCGTTCAAGTCAATGGAAGAGTGCCATTGTAATGGTACGTTCAAGTCAATGGAGGAATGCCATTGTGATCGTAATGGTACGCTCAAGTCAATGCAGGAGTGCCATTGTGATCCTAATGGTGTGTTATTAAGACAACCCGAATCCTACACAACACCTAAAAGTAAATCTGTGGAGGTTCAAGTAAGGTTCAAGTAAGGTTCATCTTGGGAGCATTGACCTGTAACAGGACAGAGGACACGGAGCACAGCTGCTGAAGTACACAATCACACAGAGACTGGTATTGGAATGGAAAACATGATGAGAGAGGGAGAGAGAGACAGAGAGAGAGAGAGAGAGAAAGAAAGAGAGAGACTTCTTCAGTCTAGTTTCCTGATGGGCAGACTACAGTTCAAAGCTTGATCTGACTGTTACAAAAAAACAAAGAAGAATGAAGAACTGATTTTGATCCTGTCAGCGTATGTTGTAGAAACATCACTACATTAGCCATTATAATGTGAAGATTGCTAGTGTTAAGGTAGGACTTGAATGGATTTAGTTTTGTTTTGTTAGTTTTAATTTTGTTCAGTTATGTGAAGAACGCAAGGTTAATTGATGTTGGCACATGTGCCCTTGTTGCTAGGGAATGTGTAGATTAGAATGTTAATAAAAGACAGCTGTCTTGTACAGCAGACAGTAAAATAAAAAATGGAAATGTGAATCTCTTGTAACATTGAGGGGAAGAACTCAATCACCAATTGAGCATGTCTTAATATAGTCTTGTGTTGAAGTTAAACTAATCAGTGAAGTGTGTGTGTATGTGTGTGTCTCTGTCTGTCTGTCTGTCTGTCTGTCTGTCTGTCTGTCTCTCTGCCTGTCTGTGTGTGTGTGTGTGTGTGTGTGTGTGTGTGTGTGTGTCTGTCTGTCTCTCTGTGTGTGTGTGTGTCTGTGTCTCTGTCTGTGTCTGTGTCTGTGTGTGTCTGTGTCTGTCTGTCTGTCTCTGTGTGTGTGTGTGTGTGTCTGTCTCTGTGTGTGTGTGTGTGTGTGTGTGTGTGTCTATGTCTCTGTGTGTGTGTGTGTGTGTGTGTGTCTGTCTGTCTCTCTGTGTGTGTGTGTGTCTATGTCTCTGTGTGTGTGTGTGTGTGTGTCTATGTCTCTGTGTGTGTGTGTGTGTGTCTATGTCTCTGTGTGTGTGTCTGTGTGTGTGTGTCTCCAGGTGATTGCTGAGACGCGCGTGGCGACGCAGGCGGAGCTGCAGGGTGAGCTGGAGCGCTGGAGGCAGTTGGCTCAGAGCCGCAGCCGTGAGCTGGACGCCTTCCGCCTGGAGCTGGACGCCATCCTGGACGTGCTGCGGGAGCTGCAGAGGCAGGGGGTGGTCATCCCGGCCCCCGAGCGCACGCGCATACCCTGGACCAGATGACCGCTATCATCCCCGGCACACCCACATACCCTGGACCAGATGACCGCTATCATCCCCGGCACACCCACATACCCTGGACCAGATGACCGCTATCATCCCCGGCACACCCACATACCCTGGACCAGATGACCGCTATCATCCCCGGCACACCCACATACCCTGGACCAGATGACCGCTATCATCCCCGGCACACCCACATACCCTGGACCAGATGACCGCTATCATGGAGACGGATGGAGGGGGTGACGGTGGCGCTCACGGCTGCCCCAGAATGCTCCTCTCCTCTCCTCTCCATCCTAGACATCTTGCTGTGTCTTGTCAAATGCCCCTCCAAACCTCACAGGGGTAGGACAGTTAGGGTAGGGAGGGATTTATTTTTTTTTCCCCAGAGCGCAGTTTTGCCCTCTACTGCGCCTCCTTTTCTGGGAGAGATTGTGTGTGTGTGTGTGTGTGTGTGTGTGTGTGTGTGTGTGTGTGTGTGTGTGTGTGTGTGTGTGTGTGTGTGTGTGTGTGTGTGTGTGTGTGTGTGTGTGTGTGTGTGTGTGTGTGTGTGTGTGTGTGTGTGTGTGTGTGTGTGTGTGTGTGTGTGTGTGTGTGTGTGTGTGTGTGTGTGTGTGTGTGTGTGTGTGTGTGTGTGTGTGTGTGTGTGTGTGTACGCGCCCTGCTCCATCCCCTCCACACACTCGTGGCCAGAGATGATGTGGAGTGCAGAACACATTCTGCCACTTGGCATCGCAGGAGGTGTGAGTGTGAGTGTAGCACCATGGCTGACTGATCTAATCTCCGCGCCAAGCAACACCAACAGCAGGAGGACAAGCCAACTCGTACACAAGCTGTGTATGTGTGTGTATGTGTGTACTGTGCACGGGTACATTAAGTGTGTGAGGCTTGAGAGTCTGATGAAGACACACTCTTCTCAGGTTTGATTTTGCGACGTTCCAGCACAATCAACAAGACGACAGCAATTGCATTTGCAAGTCCAATGAGGACTTGGTTTTTGTATTTGTGCGTTGATAGAGATAGAAAAGTTTGATTTATTTATAAGGGAAATCAAGTGGTTTTAATACAAAAAGGCAGAATAAATAGCATTCTTTTTTTTATTTTAAATCTGTGTATATGTCTGTAGCTTTTGTACAAAAAAATACTACAATTTCAGCTTCGTTCCTCTTATTATTAAATTTCATTGCCTCCTCCCCATCCTTGCCTAATTTAAATGCCCCTACAAAGCCGAGACCATCTCTTTCACTCAGGGCAAATTGTAATGCTGCACTAGGGCCGTTCTATGTATTGGATAACCCATGAGAAAGCTTTCAGCAGGCACACACATTCATAAATAGAGGAACATCAGAGAGACAGAGCTTCCTTAATGAACACTTATTGGTGTATGCTTTTTTTCCCCTTCGCTCCAAAGTACGAGAGATTTCAGTTCATTGAAAAGCACTGCTACAACGTGGCTGCCTTTTTGATGTCTGCTTGCTCCTGCGGGGTAAAGACAGTGAGACTCATTACCCGACAAACACTGTGCACAGTTGCTGCAGGATGAAGGGCGATTATGTTGTGTTCCTTGTCCTAAGGGGACAGCATGTCGAAGATGGGGCGGTCTAGAATTGGCCCGCAAAGCCCAAGGAGAGCTCGTAGTTCTCTCCCTTTTAGAAACCTAATGGACACATGAGAAAGCTGCGTGACGTTCAGTTCAGACCACGTCTCATAGTGTGCATCAGTGTGTTTGGCGCGGAGGAAAACAAACACAAGAACACAAACACAAGGTTGGCTGTGATCCATAAATAAGTAGTTTGTGATTTCTTCCTCTCAGTGCATGCTTCCATTATACATGATCCTCCTCTTTTTGGGTGATGTTATTTCACTCCTGCTTTTTCTGTTCTTCAGTCAAGGCCTGCTGCTGCACCACCAAGATCGACGGCAGAACGGAGCATGCACTAGCCCAGCTTGACTGTTGAACCACATGAAATGTGCTCGATGGTGTTTTGAGCCCCCAACGTCGTCTTCCAGGCAGCGCTGCCACTGTTGACTTAAAGGCAGTTAATCCTACCCCTAACCCTAGCGCCTTCCAGGCAGCGCTGCCTTAAAGACGACGGGGGCAAGCCGTGGTGTACTGGTTAGGGCTTCGGGCTTGGAACCGGAGGGTTGCCGGTTCGATCCCCGACCAGTCCACCACGGCTGAAGTGCCCTTGAGCAAGGCACCTAATGGTTACATTGGGTTAAATGCAGAGAAACTAATTAACCTCACGGGATCAAAAAAAGTATATATTCTATTCTATTCTAAGACAACATTGGGGGCTCAAAACACCAAGAACACAAAATGCACAGTCGGGCTACTGTAAGAGCAGCTGGTGCTGAGACAACATGTACATTTCCTCTTGCATCAAGGTGTGCTGGGATGATCTGGGATGATTAGCATTCCCGGTTGAACATTATATACTTTCCATAAGGTCTTCCAAAAAGCACTTCCCAAATTGTCCGTCGGATTGCAGCCGGGCCAGTTGTATTTCTGACTGCCTGATCTTTTACACCAAAAACCAAAGAGTGAGGGGGAACAAGGATGACTGCTACAGAACATAGAATCCACTTTTGCAGTGCCCTTTCCACCAATTACCTTGAGCCCCTTACATGTCTGGCCTTCCTCTAATCTGCTCTTGGGAGAGCCAGCGAGTGGAACTACCCCCGTCTCCCCTCAGTGCGTCTCAGAGCAGACGGAGGCCCAGTGCGGCGTGGGTCTGCAGAGCTCTCCGCACATCAAAACGCCGCGGCGGCGGCGGCCCATCAGGACTAATACGCTGCTGCTGCTACTGCTGCTGCTGCACAGAGGCGGGAGACGGAGCACACTTAAGCATCCGCTCAGTTCCACTCCAGCCAAGATTCCAAACTCAAAAGGCCTGACACTGAGCGCGGTTTCAGTGGTGGAGGTGGGTGGGTGGGGGATGAATGGCAAAACTGCGAGCCAGCTCTCAGGCGCCCACAAGTACTCTTTTCTTTTCTTTTTTTTTTTTTAAAAGGCCATACCTCAGTCCACTAGTCTGTCCAGTCAATCCATGCTGAAAGCGGGAGTCCGAGCGCTAGCCACTAGCCACTAGCCACTAGCCCGCTACTCCAGCGTGTGGTCGCCGCGGGCGCCGTTCGGACCCCTGTCCTCCCTGTCCAGGATCAGAGGGGGGTCCACGAGCAGGAGGTCGTCGTCCCCCAGCGTCGAGCTCAGCTCGCTGTTGACGAAGTTGGGGATGTTGAAGTGCGCCAGGAACGTCGACGGGTCTCTCTCGGGGAGCGGCGCCCCGTTGACCCACGCCTCCTGCACCAGCCCCGCAAGCTGACCGCCGATGGCGGAGGGCCGGCCGCCGCCGCTGCCTCTGACCCCGCCGGGGTGCGCGGTGGCGCCGCTGGAGCGCCCGTTGGCGGCCTGCTGGTCCTCGTTGATGTAGCAGTGGAAGAGCGAGCGCGACTCGTCCAGCAGGGGGCGTGAGACGCCGGGCGGGCTGCCCTGGTGTTCGGACAGATGGCCCATGTCCTCGCCACAGCTGGTCAGACACGCGCGCTTCTCACACTGCTCGGAATTCCTGCGGAGAGAAACGGGACAGGAACAGTGACGTTCTTTTGGGCTTCTCTAGAGTTTAGACGGTCCCATTTAAAACAAAAACGTTGGTCCAGCCAGGTCTGGCCTTATTCATGATCGAATAGTGCATGATTACTGATTCAGAGCACAATGTGACATTTGGCTGTCGGACTATACCGTCCCATTTAGACCAAAAACGTTGGTCCAGCCAGGGCCGGTCTCTGCGGTCACAGAAGACCAGTGCTAGGTAGCACGAACGCTCCGAAGCATCCAGCCCCTGACACAGAGACACAGAGCTGTTAATTATGCTCATTAATTAGTGAGCATAGCAGCCAACTACTACTGGCCATATAAGGTGGCCTTCTTCATAAGGTTTGTTCTTTTGCCTTTATTTTTGATATTCTATACACAACTCTGCAAAGAGATGGTATGCCCATAATAGATAGGATAACATAACATAAACATCAATATGAATAATGTTATTTATTAAGTGTACCTGAGTGGGTGTTTTATTTCTACAGAAAGCCAGCCCCAGGGACTGGGAGCACCACATATCTCCACATAAAACGTTCGCTCACATTGTTGCTGCCACACATGATGGAGGGGAGAAGTCTACTTTATAGCTGAGACAGCAGTGATAACCGGGGAAGCCAGAGCACATACTGTATCATCTGATCATCAGCACTAGCAGAATGCATGACATGAGTGAACTGTCTGGAGAAAGACTCCATTTCAAAGTACTCCTGCTGACTTGCGTTTACAATTACATATCTTCACTTGGATGATTTTTTATCCAGAGCAGTTTATGTTAAGTGAGGAACAAGATACAAGCTTATATTGCAATAAGAGACCGCACGCAACGATAACTGCATTTTACAATTTTACAAAGAGTGTGTGGTGGGAGATTTAGGAAAGATGAAGACGTTGTTCACCATTGTATTGATTAGCGCCCCTATATAGGGGGCTAGTATTGATTGTTTGTATTACATTGTTCCAAATATCTTTACAGCTCTGCTTCTACGGACAGGAGCTGCAGCACACAGAATGGCCACTGCTCATCTCCTCATGAATATGGATATGTACAGTGTTGGATGTACATCGCTCTGAGTTATTCATTACCGCATTTGCATAATCTGATATTCATGCAGGGGTCTCCCAAAGGTACATTCAGCTGTGGGTTCATCAGTGTTGAGGGAGCTCTTTAAAAAGTACAGCTTTGGCTGCCAATTACTTCACACTGGAAGCTAAGCTAACCTTGAGGCAAATCTACTTCGGTTGCTGGTTCTTGGCAACAATATCGCAGTAGAGAGTACTAAAGGTACTAAAGCTTTTATGGCTCACAAATAAAAACTTACTGTAGCATTTGATTTGGTGAAGCTCATCAGCATCATGAATGCATATTAACCAACATGTCCGAACAGGAAAACCATGACAGGTTTTCTCAATTGTTTACACACAAATACTGGAACTTGAGACAGTGCCCACAACATGTAACTCATGCACCAACCAACGCCCTGAACCCATTCTAAACTAAACTACAACTTCTGCTTTACACTCAAATTGCAGTTCTAAAACACACTTTTTTTTAAAATACTACACACAATTCTCTGCATTTCATTTTCAATTTTAATGAAGAACTGATGCCCTGATGAAGGCCAATATGGCCGCAACGCATAGGCCCATGTGCTTTTAATCCAGTGTTTGCCATGTATTATTGAAGGCTTTTTATATTTCCTAAAAATCTCGGAGTGCCTCTGCAAATCTTTTTTTTGCTTTTGGATTCTCACCTTACCCGTAGCAGAAGAGCACCTGAGTACTATTTTATAAACTCCTGAGTGCCCTAAGCCCTTTTGTGTTTTTTGAAGAAAATCTCTTGTTTTCACAAGGAACACACTGCCATTCAAAGTTAATGGCCCTACTATGCACACTGACTCATCATCACATGGGCACCTAGCTGAAAAAACCAGCCTGACCAGCTAAAGGTGGTTTGCTGGTTGACCAGCTTGTTAACCAGCTTGTTTGACCACCCTTTGATGGTTAACCAGCTAGACCAGCAAAACTCTCGCGAAAACACACCTTCAGCTGGTTTACCCAGTTTATGATGGTAATTCAGCTGGTTTTGATTGTCGTACCACCTTAAGCTGGTCATTTTAGTTGGTGTTGCTGGTCTACATTGCTGGTTTTTACTGGCCACGCCAGCTTATGTTGGTCATTCTAGAAAACCAGCTTGACCATCTTTGTCAAGCTGGACAGGCTGGTCACCAGCATGACCATCTTAAACCAGCTGTATCCCAAACGACAGGCTGGTCACACCAGCACGACCAGCTTCCTCAGATGGTCACGCCAGCATGTCTAGCTGGTGGCCTAACCAGCTACACCAGCAAAGACCAGCAATAAGAACTGTGTTTTGGGCAAAGACCAGCTAAAACCAGCTACCAGCCTAAGCTGGTTTCTTGCTGTTTTTTTCAGCAGGGCTGTCATACAGTTTTAGTAGCAATCAGAGCTTTAGCTTTAGTTGGATGTGTTCTGAGTATAAAAACAACATTCTCAAATATTTTACAACACACTTATGTACTGTCGTAATACGTGCAACACTGACTGATGAGCAAAATCAGTCCTCAATCCTTGGCCATTAAGAAGTGTTTTCCTTTCATCATAGTGTTCTGCATTGAGCACATCAGTGTTCAACGGGTTCTTACAAACCATCTCATGAATAGATATTTATATGTGTCATTTGAAAACGAAATACTATTTTGAGAATAAATAACATTGAGTGTTCTGAGAGTATGAGGCATGTTTTCAGTAAATGTGTGCAAACAATCGAGAAACGAAATCGAATTATACTATGACCTAGGCCTATATTCATTAATCCTTTTCTGTGCGACTTCATCTGTTTTCTGATGATCAGGCCCCCTCATTCCACCTATTCTAACCTGATCTTGTCTGCCATCCAAGTGATTGCTTGAATTGCACGCATAACAACAACAACAACATTTAATTTATTAGTCTCCATTACAGGCAGAGCAGTGTGTCCTGCAGACAGGAGGCGGCTCATAATATTCACTCTGAGGAGCCAACTGAACTATACACTACAATCCAATGACTAGGTAATTGAAACCTGTTGAGAGCATTTTGTAAATGCAAGTTACTGTCTGTTGTAAGCCTTATTCATGATCGAATAGTGCATGATTATTGATTCAGACCACAGTGTGGCATTTGGCTGTTGGACTGCTGGCTGGTGGAGCACCACAGGGTCTGCTGTGAGGGTAGAGATAAGGTCTGCTGGGTGTCTGCTGCTACACCTCCTGAATGCTAACTGCCCACTCACTGGGCATGTGTGGTTGCTACCTGGCGCTTTTATATATATATATATATTTAATTTAGCACCAGTCAGTGTGGTAGGCCTATATATAGGCAGTCATGGTGTGGCATATTAAACTATGAGCCAAGTTGCATGAAGAAGAGCTTGCTGCAAGAATTAATGAGCATGGCAGCCAACCATTCAGCAAATCTGCTCAGGTAAGATCAATGATTACATTGTAACACTGTTCATTTAATGAATCACTGGTCAGCTACCCAAAGAATGAAGATGAGGTGGTTAAACTGTGTGAGTACAGAGACTGTGTGTGTGTGTGTGTGTGTGTGTGTGTGTGTGTGTGTGTGTGTGTGTGTGTGTGTGTGTGTGTGTGTGTGTGTGTGTGTGTGTGTGTGTGTGTGTGTGTGTGTGTGTGTGTGTGTGTGTGTGTGTGTGTGTGTGTGTGTGTGTGTGTGTGTGTGTGTGTGTGTGTGTGTGTGCTTACTCTGGGTGTGGAGCTCCAGTCTTGGTCAGCAAGGTGAGGACAAAAAACATGAAGAGCACAAACACTGCCAGGCCCACCCAAAATCCGATCACAATGGAGTCTGCAGTAATACATAGCACACAGCATCCTTCAGTGCAAACAGTGCAGGGTTTGGAGATCCATAAGTGCACTTCAACACACACTGGAACCAGTGACTGAAGCGTTGAAGCATAGGTCAACTAAAATGTTTTTTTTTTTTCTTCTTTCTTTTTTTTTGAGATTTCACATATGGCTTAACTCACTTCAAATCTCAGTATCAAAATAAAAATAGTATTCGTATTTTCTTCATCATGACTTTAACCTTACTCTTCTTTAAAAGACAGGCAGGCAAGGTAGCCTATTTATGTTTGTTATTTTTGTAGCCTATATGCTGTTCAGATCTACACTATTTTCTTGCAGTTGTAATATTGTAAGTGGGTAAAATACTTAACAGTACATAACGCTGAACTCTGCAAGAAAACAAAGAGAAAGGACAGATAATCTACTCACATCGATGCGCTTTTAGTCCCTCGAACGACACGGGCTCGTCATCCTCGTAATATTCATATCTCCATTCATAATCTTCGCGGGGGCTTGTATTGCTGATGTTGTTTGATGGCAATGCCGACATCTTCGTTATAGCGAATTACCCCACCAAATCATGCAGGGAAGCCAAGCATCAATAAGGAAACGAACTCCATAGGAAAAAAAAAAACATTGATCTTTCTCAGACAGGCTTAAGACCTGCCTTATAGTCAATCCACTCAACTACTACTACTAAAAAAAAACTTCACGGGCAGGTGCAATTACTCAAAAAAGCGCTACTTACCCTTGGTGATAGTGTAGCCTACTGTGGAAATGATCTTATCCACTTATTTTTATATAGAACATGTATTTCAGCATCAGTGGCGTCAGAGAGGTTCACCCATTTACTGTAGAATGACGGGGGTTCCCCATCACCATCCTGCGTGCGCGCGTAAACACAGACACACCTCAAATGAGACCTAGAGCCAGTGCGCACTTCTCTCCCTCTCCGACCGGCAGCTCCGGGTTGGCTTCTGTAGGAGGAGCCTCCGTACTGCCAAATGGATAGACCTTTAGTAATAATCAAATTTCCGGACTTATGAATAGTAGCCTACGATATAGGGAGCAATGATTTCAGAGCACCTGCGTAACGTTCAGGAATCGTTTACTTTCTTAGTGCGAGAGATAAAAAAAATGGGATGAATAAACAGTTGGGCTACTCAAACAAGCAGTAAAGCTAATGAGCAGATGTACACAAATTCTGCGTATTTTGAGAAGTACGTCTTAAACTGCTAGGCCTATAACAAAACTAGACTTTCTGAAATTCTGAGTGCTACTTTTGGATAGACCTTCAACCAATCAGACCAACAATCCAGGTGCGCCTTTTGGATAAGCTAGTTGGTGATTGGACACAACAAACGCGGATAGGAAGCAGAAGAGATAGATGCACACATTTCTAGCCTGATGAGATTACAGAAATTCCATGATGTGCATTAGTATTGTCACAATTCCGCAATACAATACTACGAAGTCATATTTTCATGTAGGTTTAATTTAATACACGATGGCAAATAATTACAGACTGCAGATAGGGATTGCTGCTGCATATCATATTTTGAATTTATTATTTATAAAGTAAAGCCAAGAGAACACTGTACTGGACATCATGTGTGCACAATACTGTGCGCTGAATAAAGAAACATAAAACCATTAACAAAAATATCCTTGTCAAGTGTACATCAGGTTCAAGCATGGGGGAAGTCAGACTTCCCAAGAATACAAGTCATAAAACCTACAATAGATTTTCAGACTGGCACAACAGCGCTTCATTTTATAAGCGCTATTTCCCGAACATGGTTATTTTACCATTGCACCGTCGGCCTAATGCATCCAGGCTTTGCGTCATCCTGGCAGTAACAACAGTAGGACTAGATGATTACCACAGCTATAAAAGTTGTTGCCAAGATTACACAGATATTCGATAGGCAGACTACCACATACCCAGGGGGCAAAACCCCCTATTTTAGGGAAATCAGACATGGGCTGCTGTAAAAGGTTGTCATACAAAAATAAAATCTAGGGTGTCCCAGGATCACAACCTGGGTGGCCAACCCGGTCAATAAGCTGCTGTTTGTGTTTTATCACCCTCTTTATGCCCCATTATAAGTCTATGTACGAATATATTATGGGGTGAATAGGGTAAACATTTTAACAAATAGATATTCCCACAAAAATTCCTCAGATGATTACTCACTGTAAGATAATACTTTTTTGTATTGCAAGTTTTCTGAAATACTTTATACATTCATGTAGATGAACCATTATCTAATGAAATATGCAAAATGTGCATACATTTATAGCCTTGGACTTGGGGGCCTTAAAGTGCACCTCTATCAACCCAACAAACTTTTTGTGAAAGATCTGGCTATGCTGAATATAAAAATTAATGTCAACATGGGACAATTTTGGGTTACACTAACCTAAAGCTACATGGGTGTTCATTGAGAATCAATGCATTACAATACAATGCAAATACTATAGAGAGATGCATTGTCCAATGTTGTGGAAGAAGGTGAGACTCGTCATAGCACATACTAAATCATATCTACAGGGTGTAAGATCCTAGAAAATATATAGGTTAGGCTCAGCCTAGGCTGTTTCTTACTGTATTTACCCATAAGGTACAGGCCAAACATTGATAATTTGGCTATTGCGTACATTTAAGTGTATGATGCCTCATTTACATACTTGTACATGATATTTTTTAAATAACTTGCAATACAAAAAAGTATTGCCTTAATGTAAATAATCATCTGAGGAATTTTTGTAGGGATATCTATTTGTTAACATTTTTACCCTATTCACCCCATAATTTATTCATCCATAGACTTATAATGGGGCATAAAAAGGGCGATAACACACAAACAGCAGCTTATTGACCGGGTTGGCCACCCAGGTTGTGATCCTGGGACATCCTAGATTTTATTTTTGCATGACAACCTTTTACAGCAGCCCATGTCTGTAAAACCCCCTTTGCCCCCTGGGTAACAGTTGCATCAGATCAGAGAGATATTTTTGTTTCGTTTTTTTAGCTTGAACCAGACTTTGGCAGTAACAGTCATGTTCGTGAGGGACACTAAAAGGTGCCATTCATTCTGACTTCACACTTGAGGGATTTGAGCAGGTGTTTTTTTTTTTCCTCCAGGTGTGTAAATCTGTTCCGAGCCACTTCACTGGTCCCCAGCGGTCACCTGCTCTGTGTCCCCTGGGTCTCCGTGACCCTCGTTGTGCGTATTGAACAGTGAGCAGTAGACATATGACTCCAGATGCAGGCCAGTGAGACCCTTACTGTGCATATTGAACAGTGAGCAGTTAACAGTAGACATAGGACTCCAGACAAACCAGAGAAATCAGCAACCCCCTCAGCAGGCCACTTTATGAGGCTCCATTGACAGCCCTCTGCAGTGCAGCCTGGCTACAGAGCGGGCGGAGCGGAGTGGCACGGTGGTCTCCATCGCTCACTCGCTCTCCGGCCAGATAGCGCCAGTCGTCCCTCCCTCCCCTGACAGTCTGTCAATGACTCTGGAGCAGCGAACACACACATACTGAAAGGGTATGTGTTTATGAAAGTCAGTTCAAGAGAAGGGGTGTGTGTGTGTGTGTGTGTGTGTGTGTGTGTGTGTGTGTGTGTGTGTCAGTGTGTGTGTGTGTGTGTGTGTGTGTGTGTGTGTGTGTCAGTGTGTGTGCGTGTGTGTGTGTGTGTGTATAGCAGGGGTTAGTGAGTGAGAGAGAGGGAGGGGGGGGGGGGGGGGGGGGGGCGAGAGACAGAGCTTCCTGTCTCATCTGTCTTGTGCAGGTGCCAGATAAAAAATGAAAAATAAAATAAAAATAAATAAAAAAAGAATGAAATACCCGTGGAAAAAAACAGACATCTCTGCCTCAGCCTTTTACTCTTTTATGAATGGAGATGTCAGTAAGTTGGGAGGGGGGGGACAAAAGCCAAGTAGAACGATCACCCCCCCCACCCCCCCCCCCCCCCATCACCTCCCTTCCAAGAACTCATCCCTGGGAAGATGGCAAAATAGAATGCAATAAATATGTACAATCATATATGTGTCAACGTGTGAATCTTTGAGGAGGAGACTGGAGCAGGCAGGAGGGGAGGCAGCGCAGTGCTGTAGGAGAATGCTAACCACAGACAGACAGACAGACATAGAGAAAGAGGAGCTCCCTAGTTGTCATGGGGTTGAGAGCTTTTTCTTTCTTTCTTTCTTTCTGCTGTTTCTACCCTCTTCAAAGGTCTTTCTCTCTTTCTCTCTCTCGTGCCTCTTGATTGCTGGGCTGTGGAAGTCTGTGATTTGGAGAAAGACGTCGAGACTGAAGTAGCAGATGCTATGTTGCTGTGTGAAGCTCCATTTCACCGTTTTGTGCATAGTCCAAAAAACAAAAACAAACACACACACACACACAGAAGGATGTAGACAAATCATGTCTCAGCCCTGGAAGGCATGGATTTCTTCGTCACTGAAGCCCAGGTCTTTTATCAACCTAGCAAGCGAGAGAAAGAGAGATTGAAGTGAGAGAACGAGATTGAAGAGAGAAAAGAGAAAGGGGGATGAGATGGAAAAAGCAGAGGGAGAAGATAAAGTCACTTAACTGGTTCAGACAACCTAACTGGATAAGATCTTCTCATGCAGAATAGTGCCGAGGGGCTGTTTTCACTGAACAGAACCAGAGGGTCTCACATTCAGGAGACACACACCTGTCCACACCTCACTGAACTACTATACGGATGCAGTGAACAGATCTCATGTCCGCCTCCGTTACCACCTTTTTCTTAAACTATTTACTCTTCATGTCCACTATTTTAATGATCATATTCTATAAATTGCTTAAAAAAAAAAAAAAAAAACCCAATAACATTGTAAGAAAAAACATTAGCTAAATACAATCAGCACTTAACTTAGCAGCATTGTGAAACTGCCTTCACTGGTAGAGGACGTAGTTAAACGTGTTGGTGTGCGTGTAAAAGAGGGAATGCGCTCACTCACCCCAGCGCTAGATCAGTGAAGGCTGTGGGTCCACACACACAGACCAGGCATTTGGAGCCCTCGGGACGAACCAGGAAGTCAGTGAGCATGGAGGCCTGGACACGCCCTCTCCGCCCTGTCCACGAATCAGAGGGATCCGAGAGCACATACTCCACCTCGAACCTGGAGAAAACAGGAACACGGGGGTGAGAACCATATAGAGATAGAACAGGAACACAGGGTGGTGAGAACCATATAGAGATAGAACAGGAACAAATGGGGGGAGAACCATTTAGAGACAGAACAGAAACACAGGGTGGTGAGAACCATATACAGTCAGTGCCCTCCAAAAGTATTGGAACACATGCTTCAAGTTAAATATAAAATCATCTTTTGGAAATGTATCTCCAGTGCCTTAAATGAAACAATGAGGAACTATTCAACCTTTAAGGACATTAATTTTCTTTGTGAATGAATAATGTGTTGTAAATAAATAAATGTGTCCCATAAGTATTGGAACGCCCATGTTAAATTCCCATAGATGCACCATGCACCCTGATAAAGTCCCCTTGGCCTTTGGAATTCAAATAACCCCATGTCAACACTATACCCTTAACATACTAAGAGTTTGGCATGCTTTATGTCAGTTATTAGCTGTTAGCTAATTAGCTGGTTTCATTCTCATTGAGCTCAATGCAATTCAAACAAGCTAATTAGCTTGCAGCTAATGAGTGCACAGTGCACAAGCTCACAGTGTTTGATCAGTGCTGCAGATTGGACACTTTACCCTAATAGCAATTGCGACCCATACTTCCTATCCCACTACTTGCACTGCCGCTACAGGTTGCAGGAGTGAACTTACACACTTTAGTGCACATTTCAGGAGATACTGTATACATTGAAGCAGAAATGTATATCTGCAAGCAAACTATGAGCAAAAGAAGTGTAATAAAGACAGCCACAAGTCTGTCCTTCACCCCTTCTCCTGTGCAAACACAAACAAACTCCACTCCCCCACATACAGCCACAATAAAAACTCTCATTCACACAGCACTGAGCTACTGTATGCCCAGCTGAATGTCATCGCTACAGGCGGGTGGATAGCCCACCCCCAGTGCCCCCCCTTCTCTATCTAATAAGCTTCTGCAGGGCCACTGGGCCACATTCCTCCAGACACACATACACACGCACGCGCACACACACACACACACACACACACACACACACACACACACACACACACACACACACACACACACACACACACACACACACACACACACACACACACACACACACACACACACACACACACACACACACACACACACACACACACACACACACACACACTTTAAGGGTTCAGACCTTGGGACATTCTTCCGGAAACTAATTAATAGAGTCTATGGATTGGGGATGTGGTGAATCGCTAGCAGCGTACAGATCCAAGGCTGAGGGCAGAGAGCGACAGAGTGAATTGATCCTACAACAAATCTATGTGAGAGGGAAGTGACGGTGTGTGTGTGAGTGTGTGTGTGTGCGCGTGTCTACTCATGCTGGACATAACCATAATACTTTTAAAATAATAAACAAAAATAAAATAAATAAAATAAAAAAATCCCTCTCCTCGCAATAGGAAAGCACTACAATCAATCATATTCTTGTTTTCAAGTAGCAGGATGAGGAATTCACTCTTAACGGTCGCAACTATGTTAAGTCTGCTTACCGACTCTAGTTCTATACACGATGTGATTGGCCCTCTAGTTCTATACAGGATGTGATTGGCCCTATAGAAGTTTAATTTTTTTCCAGCTTTTCCAGCACAGGACTTATGTGCATTTGTTTCTTAGTTCCAGTAGGAAGCCTAGCTGCTAGCCTGGCTAAAGACTTAAACACCTGGCTTTTTCTTGTATTTGATCGAACACCCAGATCCGTTTATTGGGCACCATGGATGTCTATCAAATGTGTCTGTGCGTAGCTCAAAGGCTAGCTCAGGGGTGTCAAACTCATTTTCACCGAGGGCCACATCAGCACAATGGTTGCCCTCAAAGGGCCAGATGTAACCATAAGATTTGTAGCACCAGCCACAAAACCTTTAGCATCGGTATAAAACTTCCCTAAAATCGAGAAGAGCAAAAGGTATCAGCATGACATGTTCTTTTTATTATTGTTATGTTTGTAAAAACCTCTGTCAGTTCCATACAGTTTGACTTTTCAATGAGGGTCACTGGTCAGTCAGGAAGAAGTCATGCCATGGATTTTTTTTTTTTAGATTCGAGTATATTCAACTTAACTGTCATTGCACAAGCGAAATACCAGTAACGAAATGCAGTTTTACATCTAGCCAGAGATGCAAACAAACTGACATGTCAAAAAGTGCATCACTACACCGTTCTATTCACATACAGTAGAAGCGAACGGTCCCGGTGGACTTTTTCTTTGAAGTTGAAAGGTGTTGTGTGGATTCTACGTTGCTCGTTTTGAACCGAAATGAAAATGCAAAGCAACAGGATTACAACAAACTTCTAGCCTACCTATGCTTGCCTGATCTGAATGCACCTTTTCTAGGTCGGAATTGGCTCACTTTTGGCCAAACAATCATTTGCTCGATTAGCAAGGTTTAGAAGCTGGATTTTTTTTGGATAGGACTACACACAATTCTGTATGCTTTTTAAACGTAGATGTAAACGTATCACGTAGTTTACAACTACCAATTGAAATCAAAGTAACTTACATCGATTCCCCTCTCAAAGAACCACACGCACTTCAAACAATCATGCGTTTCACAGGCAGGCTAAACCGAGCGCGTAATTTATTTAGATAGATAGATAGATAGATAGATACTTTATTGATCCCCAAGGGGAAATTCAAGAAGGCGCTCCGTTCGCTAAAATAGTTTAGAATTAGAGGTGGGCATAGATTAATTTTGTTAATCTAGATTAATCTCACTGTAATCTTGAAATTAATCTAGATTAATCTAGATTAATTTTAGGTGCACCAGCGCAAAATTTAGGTGCACCGACATTTTTCATTGCATCGCCTTTAACGCTAAAAGGTCACCTTTTTATTGCTGTCCTTTCATATAATGATTTTTTAACAACAAAAAGTCTAGAAAAAGCTTGAAACACAATAAAAGATTTTTGTCTTTACAAAATTATTTATATAAGCCTATTCTACATACTGAAATGTCTGATATTCATGACAGCACACTTTATGCATATTGCAGCCTACTATTCATATTACAACTCTGCCTCTTTAATTCAGCTGTCTGCTTGAAACCTCAAAATGTAAACAAAGCCTAGCATAGTTGGCTAGTTTATCATAGTTTACTAGTTGGACTGCTCAGTTTCCCCACGTGTGTTTACTGTAAGTTTCAATGTGGGCTAATACTTTTTCTCCTTTCGAGTTTTGGAGTTGGAAAACATTGCTATTGAGATTATCATCCAACTCATGCAAGAGTGACTTGAATGTAAGAGTTTTAATCAACTTTCTGCAGCAATGATGCTAACCGGAATTTATATTAATTTAGCTAACGTCTTCTATATGCATCATTGCTTTCACGATAGTGAATGTTTTATTTGGATTAAATGTGCATGTCGAGGGGCGGGTCGCGACTCGCGAGTGTCCATTGAGCGCGCACGGGAGAGTGAGGGAGAGGGAGAGGGAGAGCAAGAGAAAGCGGGCCAAGGAGATGGGGGTTACTTCTACTAGGAATGAGCGATCAGGTGCCGATTCGGGAGGGGTCTGAGCTTATCGTCCATGTTGGGAGGATGTATCATTGGTTACTGTTTGGTAAAGTTGCACGCATAGTCTACAATGACAACTTGTGAAAGAAAGCAGCCGAGCAGCGTCAGGTGCACCAGTGCGACCTAGACTTTTTTCAGGCGCACTCTTAAACATTGGCGTTCGCGCTAAGATATCAAGGTGAAAGTGATCATAGCTTGCGTGGTATAGACCCAGCTCCCAGCCCAACTTTGAGAATAGATTAACGCCGATATTTTTTTTATCGCCCGATAAGAGTTGCACGATAACGCAGCACGTTAACGCCGATAACGGCCCACCACTATTTAGAATACTGGTCTATTTTGTTTTCACACGTTCGCGTTGCTATCACATCCGATGTAGCCAGTTACACTGATCATAGAGGAAGGTGGTTGATGTTGCCTCCCTGTCAGTCTCACGTGCGTGCATTGTATTGCAGTGTATTGCCTATACGCAAAAACTGTATCAGACCTTTAAAGCTCTCGCGGGCCACATAGGCTACTGTATCAGACCCTGTAAGCTCTCGCGGGCCATATGAAATGATGTGGCGGGCCGCATTTGGCCCGCGGGCCTTGAGTTTGACACCTGTGGGCTAGCTAGTCGTGTCAATTAGCCTATACCAGATGACATATGCAGAGTGTTTTAATACTTTAACATAACATTTGATAAATTAACCTTACATTTTTTCAGTTGTGATAGGTGTGTAGATTTGAACAAAAGCTTAACCAAAATACAAGCTTCAGTGTGTGGCTTAGATGTTGTCATCGTCTTGCTACATACAGTATCAGCTCCATATACCACTAACTAATCTGCTCCATACACCACTAACTAATCTGCTCCATACACCACTAATTAATCTGCTCCATACACCATTAACTAATTTGCTCCATATAACACTAATCTGCTCCATATACCACAAACTAATCTGCTCCATACACCACTAACTCATCTGCTCCATATACCACTAACTAATCTGCTCCATATAACACTAATCTGCTCCATATACCACTAACTAATCTGCTCCATACACCACTAACTAATCAGCTCCATACACCACTAACTAATCTGCTCCATACACCACTAACTAATCTGCTCCATATACCACTAACTCATCTGCTCCATATACCACTAACTAATCTGCTCCATATACCACTAACTAATCTGCTCCATACACCACTAAATAATCTGCTCCATACACCACTAACTAATCAGCTCCATACACCACTAACTAATCTGCTCCATACACCACTAACTAATCAGCTCCATACACCACTAACTAATCTGCTCCATACACCACTAACTAATCTGCTCCATACACCACTAACTAATCTGCTCCATACACCACTAAATAATCTGCTCCATACACCACTAACTAATCTGCTCCATACACCACTAAATAATCTGCTCCATACACCACTAAATAATCTGCTCCATACACCACTAACTAATCAGCTCCATATACACATCCTCAGGTGAACTACAGTGATTTGGCTGCCTGCAGTCAATACCTCTTTGGCAAAGCAACACAAATCTATTTACAGAATAGCAAATAAAATACAATTCAGAGAGCTTTAACAATGAGTTTTGCAGGAATAAATACAGGAGACACGTACCCTATGACTCATATCCATGCACACACACACCACACACACACACACACACACACAAAACCCACCTGGGGTCTTCGGCAGCCAGTTGGTCTAATAGCGAGTGCCAGAGGATGTCTCTCTCCTGACGGTTGAAAAACATCAGCTGGGTTTTCCTGTGGATCACATGCATAATTGAAGTTATTTTATTTTGTGTTGCCGGGGGGCCAAAATTTGGCCGCACACTTGTTGTTGTCATAGCAACAACAGTGCCACTGTCCAGTAAAATGCCAACCTGATAGTCGTTTCACGAAGCCAAAGCCTAAGGACTTGCCCACCCGTAATGATCCACAACATGGGCGGCTATGGACAAATAACAGCATGCCTGCAGTCTGGCTGGCTGACACCACGCTAAATGACACAGCTTGTGTTAAGGCACACCGCTGGCAAACATATTCACACGGCTTATAATGGAGGATGTGGTGACAGGGGACTATAATGAGAGGGGGGAAAGAAAGAAAAACGCTGAGCACTGAAGAAATGCCTCGGACTGCTGGGATAAAAGACCTACGCAAATGCCAGGCTTCAAAAAGACCTCACTTTTAATCGCTAGTCCTCTGCACACAGACACACAGACAGAGCTTTGTTTTCCCCCAGCAGACATGTAAGCTCATTTGGTAACTACTAGTGTCATGTTTACTAATGTTTGGTGATGACACAATCCTGAGATGCCCTCTAAGTGTCTGTAACAGTTCACTAAAGGGTATCAACAGAGCTTAGAGCGTAGGGCTTAGTCAAGATGTCTGAAAAGTGTCTTTGGAGAACGCGCCCGTCACGTCGTCAGCCAATATCCGTCTCAATGCTTTACATGCAATACAGAAATGAAAGGGACTTTGATTCCCACTGCAGCAAAGCTATTGACCTCTCCTGGCATGTCTGCGTGTCTACTGTGGCACAGGCCAAAGAAGAGAGGAACTTCTCTGCTGCACTGTCTATAGCTTTTAAATCTCCTTTGCACCATAGTGGAACCGAATCAGAATCAGCAAAACTTTATTATCTGACATGTCAGAAAATTGTCTTCAGCTTGATTCAACATCAACAACAGCACACAGACAGGCTAAACACAAAGAAACAGCAGACTTGAAATAGTGGAAAGTGACTAGTGCAATCAATCAATACAGTGTAATAAATAAAGAATCCCTAATGCAATGACCATCTAAAAGAAGGAAGGAGAGGAGGGGGGGGGGCAGTAAGGGGTTGTCATTGTTTATTTAATATTTTGATGGCAGTGGGAATAGATGAGTTTCTGCAAGTGTTTTTCCTGAAGGAGGGGACTCAGGAGGAACTCCTCTGCAGAACTCTGAACAGCGCTGGCTAATGACAAGTGGAGGGAATTCTGATCCTAATTAGCTAGGTCTGCATGGTGCTTTTAAAAGGGATGGTTTGGAGTCATTTCCCAGAAGCGTTTTTTTCCCCTTTGGTCGAACATTGGACGACTTGGCACTATCAGCTAATGGCTTGGTGCAGGTGCTAATGGAACCAACGATGGATCTCGTAAATTACCCCACTACCACTACCGCTGTGTCGACGTAACTCACCTGTCCACACACACACACACCTGACGTCATGATGTGTGAGTGACATTGGCGCAGTGGTAGTGGTAGCAGCAGAGAGTAGAAGCCATCAAGCATGTGCTATTTATGTAGATAAACTCCTGGTGTACTTACAAACTTTGCAATGCCTCCTTTTATGAGTAGAGACCCTAATTATACCACTCTACTGTAATTTCCCAACTATTAGCCGCGGCTTATGCACTGATTTGCAAAAATTGTTCAGCTATGAGGTTAAAACATTGGAGCAGTTAATATGGTATGGTTTTGTTTCTTTTAACTTGCATTAAAACACTGTCCAGCAGCTAATACACAATGTGGCTAATACACTGGAAATTACTGTAGAGGTTTGGTACCATTCCGTGCGTTATTAGTGGCGTAATTCACGAGACAAATCGTTGGTTCCATTAGCGCCTGCACTTAGTGATTCCGACGACCGATATTCCAGCAAGGACATCCTGCATTATACCACTGCTTGGTCAAATGTCCTATTGTGATGCACTGTTTGGAACGTGCATTATTTTTCTATATACCGCACGGCTATGAAGTAGTTCCCTACTTTTGGGCTCATTACACTTGAATATTAATTCGCCAAACTCAATGTAATGGTAAAAACAACAACGTTCTATCTAAGACAGCGGCAATATAAACGAAAGTGATCGTAGCAGTGGTATAAGCGGGATAATCAACTCCGCGCCGTGCACTTATAGGAAAATAATGCACTTATCGAAGTGTAAAGTCCCCTCCGCCTGCAGCGTCGGGTCCTTATTACCACTTCGAACGTGCATTATTTTCCTATAAACGCACGGCGCGTCGTTGATTATCCCTTACTTAGTCGCGTCGGAAGAGGGTTGGTAAACGCCGATGAGCGGGCGCTGTCTCACCTGAGTGTGGGCAGGTCGGTCAGGGCCGCGTGGATGAGTCGTGCCATGGGAGTGAAGCCCGTGCCCGCCGCCAGCAGGTACAGATGGGTGATGCCACGCAGGACGCGCAGGCTGAAGGGACCCTCAGGGCTGCTCACCGCCAGGGCGTCACCTAGCAGGACCAGCACACACACACACACACACACACTTATGAGGACAGGGTGTCGCCTAGCAGGACCAGCACACACACACACACACACACACACACACACACACACTTATGAGGACAGGGTGTCACCTAGCAGGACCAGCACACACACACACACACTTATGAGGACAGGGTGTCGCCTAGCAGGACCAGCACACACACACACACACACACACTTATGAGGACAGGGTGTCACCTAGCAGGACCAGCACACACACACACACACTTATGAGGACAGGGTGTCACCTAGCAGGACCAGCACACACACACGTAAGGGATAACGGCCGACGAGGTGACCGGTTCGATGGAAATAATGGCTAGGTGGAGGTCTAGAACTCCGGCGACGTGCGAAGCACGGAGACGGAGTTACCTCCGCCGTGCCATTATTTCCATCGAACCGGTCGACCTCGAAGGCCGTTATCCCGCTTATCTCCCGTTTGCATTCATAACCTGTATATTTAGAACATAGTTTTATTCCACCGTTGCGTCCGTTAACATCGCTAAAACTGTCTTGACTATGGGACTACTTTCCGCCACATATCAACTTTCTACTTGCAGGACAAAACTGCCGTTACTAGTTCTAAAATGGATGGTTGCTATGGCCAAAGGCCAGTCGTTAGTTCTAAATGGCTGGTTGCTACGGCCAAAAGCCAGTCGTTAGTTCTATCTCTCCCGTTGTCAAGCGGCCATATCCCAGGATTCTGATTAACTTTAACTTTGAAAGATCGCTACTTTTATAGTCTACATGGCATCCAACTAGCTACAATCCACCTCCGTCATATGCTACAATGTTACTATGGTTCTGCACGTCTGTATTTCAGCTTGGATGCTACGTGACAGTTCATTTAAACTTCGCAACGAGTTTGGCGAATTAATATTAAGTGTGTTACGGGAACTACTTCAAAGGTAGCAGGTTATACGAAGTTAATGGCCACCCCATCAGCCAATCAGAGAAGAGAATTCCATTGTTGAGGGAGATAAACACACTTATGAGGACAGGGTGTCACCTAGCAGGACCAGCACACACACACACACACTTATGAGGACAGGGTGTCACCTAGCAGGACCAGCACACACACACACACACTTATGAGGACAGGGTGTCACCTAGCAGGACCAGCACACACACACACACACACACACACACACACACACACACACACACACACACACACACACACACTGCCCGCTGACCTCCCGGTCTGCAGGCCACACTGGTGCTGGTCAGGGTTGTGTTTCGTCGGATGTGTCACACCTTTCCTCTGGGAGGGGGAACAATAGAACCCCCCCCCCCCCCCCCCCCCTTCACACACACACACACACACACACACACACACACGATTTATTCTATCTGCTCCTTGAAGGCTAAATATTTGAAGGGTCAAGCAGACGTGATGGTCAGAGCCTGTGCTCTCTGCTCACAATAAAATGATCTTTAAGCGGAGCACTCCAAGTCTCCAAGAAAGAGCAAATTCCAGTGTTTCAATGTCACAACGACTTCAACCACTTACTCATGAAATTAGGAGTCTGGGACAGAGAGAGAGAGAGAAAAAATAAACGAAAAAGCCAGTAGGTAATGTTTTGTACAGGATTTGTCCTTTCAGTCTGACTAAACTTAGAAACTAATTACACAATCCATCTTGGCTACTTGGCAATCTCCTGTCCCATAATTGATGCATCGCCTTTAGCCCTGGTGCAAGAGCAGATCAACAGAGTGGACGGGAGAGAGAGAGAGAGAGGGAGAGAGGGAGAGAGAGGGAGGGAGAGGGAGAGAGAAGACGTTTAATCATCATCTTCAAAAGCCAATGAGACCTCTGACGGGCAGGTTACCCTGGGAATGTAAGTGACTCATTCAGTGTTCTGTATGCGGAGACAATTCACTTCCTCCATAATCAATGGCACTGGCTGGATCAGACATGAATGGCACTGGCTAGATCAGACATGATGGCTGTACACGCATATGATACAAGGACATCAGACCAGATCTCCACTCCTCAAACAGAGCGCATGGCCTGAATGGGACAGACGACCTCCTATCCTGAGCCAATTCATAGAATAGTTCTGAAATCATCAGAAGATAAATATATGGACAGTCCTTCATGTACTGTAATTTCCCATCTAGTAGCCGTGGCTGATACATTGATTTTGCTAAATTTCTTCAGCTATGAGGTTAGTATATGGCAGTTAATGTGGTATCAATATGGTTTTATTTCTTTTAACTTGCATGAAACTCTGTGCTGTGGCTTATTCACGGGTTTCATCAGGTCTATTTCCACAGGTGTATAAAATGAAGCACCTAGATTATGAATGCAGACTGCATGATGCTCGATTAACCCACCTGTTGAGAGGGACCTGATGAAACCCATAAAACACGAGGCTAACACACAGGAAATTACTGTACAGTGTATAAGCCGCAGGACAGTGTTTTATGCAAGTTAAAAGAAACAAAACCATATTAACTGCCCCCCTCATAGCGGAGGAAATTTAGCAAAATCAATGTATAAGCCTCGGCTAATAGTCAGGAAATAACTGTAGTGTCTCCAGTAGCCCCTCTTTTCCTTTTGTTAGACACAATGGTCCTGCAGAGAAATGCACCAAAATAATCTCTAATACGCTAATTTCTTTTCCGGCGGAGCCAGGTGTGTTTGAACCTATTTTTTACAGTCTATGGTTTGAACCTGCCACTATTGCTATGTAATTAGTGTTTACACGGATCCGGTTGGGTTGTTGCTCCGCCGTAAAAGAAATGAGCGTATTAGAGCCTTTCGTGCATAGAGCCCATTAGCTCAAGGAGACCCATGGAGCGAGCATAAGGAAGGAGACCCATGGAGCGAGCGCAAGGGAGGAGACCCATGGAGCTAGCTAGCGCAAGGGAGGAGACCCATGGAGGAGACCCATGGAGGAGACCATATGGAGCTAGCGCAGCAGACCCATGGGCAAGGAACGCCTTCTTAGGATGCAGTGGACGAACAGATAGGAAGTAGCCCAACCAGCTGCGCCGAATGAATTTCAAATTCATTTTTTGGCTGTAATTCATAGTATATGGCAGGGCTTTTCAATTAAAAATGAAGCTGGGCCATATTTCCAAAGCAAGACATTGAGCTGGGCCGGACATATGCTGAACAAACCTGCTCTGGCCTTTTAGCCGCTGGCTCTGTGCAAAAAGGTTTCCAATTAGAGGTGCTTTTCTCTTTCAATGCCTCCGAATAACAGCTGAATTATGTGCGCAGACACACACGCAGGTGCACTCTCACACAAAACCAAACACACACACACGCAATGAAGGCTAACGCAACCACGCAGCCCACTTACCTATTCTGAGGCCGTCCACATGGGAGCTGAGCAGGCCATCTGGGTACACCTTGATCATGAGGAAGAGCCTGTGAGCGCTGTCTCCCTCGGCGGCTGGGCAGTCAGGCAGCAGGGTGTGGTCCACTGGGGTGTAGGGCTTCACCACATCACTGTCTGTTGGGAGGGGGGAGGGGGAGGGGGGCAGGGGGACAGCGTGAGGACATGCTGGGTCACACTACTGCAGTGAATAACCTGAGGATGGGGGGATTCGACTTGACGTAGCCATCTAAAGACGACTGCAAACGTGATCATGTCTGAGATTCTGATACGTTTTCAACCATGCCGTATGCACAGTGGGGGTTTGAAAACGCACCAGAATCTCAGAAACAATCACGTTTTGCAGGCGTCTTAAGACGGCTACGTCAAGTCGAATCCCCTCTATTGTTGTGTCATCTCATATCCTGCTGTGGTCACTTCGCCCACTGACATCAGTTCCTGTCGGGCGGTACTCGGGGGGCGGCTGCTTACCTTGGACCGAGGCACGGAGGTAGACGTGTCTGCCCACGGGCACCTGCATGTGTGTCCCAGGGGGCAGCTGTAAACAGAAGAGCCTGGTGTCGTGCGTCACCTCCGTCTTGGCGAGGAGCACACACTTGCGGTAGCGGATCTCTGCGTTTAGGAGGAAGAGGAGAAATCACACATAGAGAATAACAACCGGAGGCATCTACACCAGATGAGTAATAATAATAATGGCGTACTGTATGTATGTAGGGGCTGGAGGGTTAAGGGGCAGTGTATGTGTGTGGGGGAAGTGTGCATTTGTAGGGAGGGGGTGGGGGGAGTGTGCTGTGTGTGTGTGTGTGTGTGTGGGGCACAACGTGCACAACGACACAAACACACTGTGACAAACAGCAGCCTGCTCAAGATATCCGAGGCTGGACAATAACACCAATCAGAGGGAACACATTCTGCAGTCTGTCTGCATCCACGAAGAAGCATCTGAGCGCAATAGCACCCTGTGGATGTCTTCCCAGCGCACGCTCACACTCATTGCGGATGGAGAATTGATTTCTATGCTTGTTTCTGTCCCCTTGTGATCAGCTCTGAAAGTCGGGACTGTCAGCATTTCACATTATCAAGCACAGCTCTGAACACTGAAGAGGGTGATGGCTAAGTGTGTGTGTGTGTGTGTGTGTGTGTGTGTGTGTGTGTGTGTGTGTGTGTGTGTGTGTGTGTGTGTGTGTGTGTGTGTGTGTGTGTGTGTGTGTATGTGTATGTGTGTGTGTGTGTGTGTGTGTGTGTGTGTATGTACTGTATGTGTGTGTGTGTGTGTGTGTGTGTGTGTGTACAGGAGGACTGACTCACCGCGGTCTTTTTGGCGCTCAAAGGTATTATGGGCGTCCAGATGTTCCCCCAGCTCTGACCACTTAGCCTTGTCCTTCTTCCACAACACCACCTGAATCTTCCCCACCGCACTGGCTGTGTGAACTAACACACACACACACACACACACACACACACAGTCTTTTTTAAGCTTGTTCAAAAAAGACAGAACAATATGCTGAAAGGTCCTTGCCAGAAGCCTTTCACTCTCTCCATTCCACTCTACCACCACACATACACACACACATACTCTCTCTCTCTCTCAAAAATGTGTTTGGTACTATGGAGACCGAATCTATGAGCCTGAAGCTGTCCAAGGCTACATTTACATCGGCAGGCATTGATGCACAGTTCCTATTGTCCCATATTCCTTTTTGGACTACCTGTTTACATCTACGTTTGAGAGGCTCATATCAGCACACACACACACACACACACACACACACACACACACACACACACACACACACGTACTTGTATCTCTTATTACTTACTGCCAACACGCTCCTCCACTTCTTGTGGGAGACCTGCCAACAATAAAGAGTTCAATTAGAGCTCCAGTTCTGTGTGTGTGTGTGTACATGTATGTGTGTGTGTGTGTTCGGGGTACTCACGCCAATGCAGGAGATAAGACATCTTTCCCAGAACAACCTCAATCCGTAGAGCACCATTTATCAGGTCTACAACGGCACTGCCGGACGCAGGAATCTGAGACAAGGAGAGAGGGAGAACAACGTAGAGAAAGAGAGGATGAAAGAAAGGCAAGAACGAAATAAGGAAAGAAAGAAAGACAAGGGCACACACATAGACAGACAGATGAGGATGAGTGAGAAATAGGATGGAGAGAACCTAATGAACTGCCATGGGGAGGATGTGTGCCAGTGTGTGCCTCTCTCTGTGTGTGTGTGTGTGTGTGTGTGTGTGTGTGTCTGTAGCTGCGAGATGAATGGCCGTGTCTGAACGCGTTTGTGAATCCTAAGTGAGTAGCTAGATAGCACCTGACACTCCAGCAGGCTAATACTGAAGCCATTCAAATACATGAGCCACTTACCTTTCTCTTGGTGTAGACCACAATATTAACCGTGGTGTCTGTCTGAAACCAGTCGTACCTGCCACACACAAGGACAATCTTTTAAGCTGTGATATTCATTAATGCCAAACTGGGGCCGATGCTAAAATGCATGGAAAACATTGCAAACCCCACACGGAATACTGCTTGCAGCTTGCTAACATGCTAACAGGTGTCATTTGGTGATCTAGATGGTAATGTCATGCTATGGAGGCTTAGCTATCATTTGTGTGCTCTTCCCTGGAGAATAGAACTACCGTAATTTCCCGACTATCAGCCGCGGCTTATACATTGATTTTGCAAAATTTCTTCCGCTATGAGGTTAATACAGGGGGGCAGTTAATACAGTGTTAATATGGTTTTGTTTCTTTAAACTTGCATAAAATACTGTCCTGCGGCTTATACTCAATGCGGCTTATATGCGGGAAATTACTGTACACTGGGGCCTTCCTGAATGGCCGGTGTTGTGTGTTCATCTGTCCTCATACGAACAGACCATCTAGATGAATGAGAAGATGATGCCTAAACTAGTCGCCTGATAAAAGCATACCTCAGAATGTGGCAGACTGTTACATACTGTAGGGGCGCAGGCTAGGGATGGTTAGACCGGTCGAGGTAACTGTTTTTGTTCAACGACATACTGTCGCAAGAAACGTCACAATAAACAAATATTACTGTCATTTCACACCATTTTATAAAACAAGTACAAGGTCTCTCTCCACTTGTGTCAGATTAAATTGATCTACAGTAATTTCCCGCATATAAGCCGCATTGTGTATAAGCCGCAGGACAGTGTTTTATGCAAATTAAAAGAAACAAAACTATATTAATACCATATTAACTGTCCCCATGTATTAACCTCATAGCTGAAGAAATATTGCAAAATCAATGTATAAGCCGCGGCTAATAGTCGGGAAATTACGGTAGTGGAGGAGAAAAATGGGTGGGGCGGACAGACGGGTGGAGGAGAGACACCTGACCAAAGTGTCTATCCATCCTCTGATCTCTACCTACCGAGGCCTCGTGTCTTTGGGTGGAGGAGGCGCAGCAGTGGGAAATGGAGGAGGCGCAGCAGTGGGAAATGGAGGAGGAGGAGCAGGAGAAGGTGGTGGAGCCAGACCTATGAGAGAGAGAGAGAGATTATTATGTTATTATTATTAACATGTTATTCTTGTAGCTTTGGCAACAATGACTTGACACATTCATGCCAATAAAGCAATATTTGATTTGATTTGATTTGATTTGAGAGAGAGAGAGAGAGAGAGAGAGAGGCAGACTGAGAGAGTGAAAAGAACTAACAAAACCCTCAATCAATATGTGCAAAATGTGCAAAAGAGTAAACAGAACAGAATTTGCAACACCGTAACACCATACATTTTTCAAAACAGAGACAGACAGACAGAGAGAGATAAAGAGCAGGAGAACGAGATGAGCACATTTTTTAATATATACTTATACAGAAAGAGAGAGAGAGAGAGAGAGAGAGAGAGAGAGAATTCTATTTTACCATCCTCATCCATCTATCCTGCTAATAGTTCCTGTTCCTTGACCAGGTTAGTGCAGCATGACAGCACTCTCCATGCTTTGATACAGCGCCAATGAAGCAGAGACAGAGACAAAGCAGGGAAGGACACGGAGGGAAATGGAGCCACACACACACACACACACACTCCTACTGACAAGTCTCCTATAGAAACATGTACATCACTCACATACAGATGATTAATCACCTCATGAGGGATGCGTGCACACACTCTGACAGCACAGCGCTGGGATAAATGGTTTGCGAGAATATTGACAACGGACTTGAATGAAATGTAATGAATTAACAATAAAATGGTATTTGCACTCTGCACACAGCTGTATGCACCCACTGCTCTCAGTGACTATACTGATGAATTCTTCATTGAACGCATGGCAATCCGTAGGCCTAGATCACCATAAACAGCAGAATATGAGGATGTAAAGCAAGTCTCTGTGCAATACATGGTTCCCCAGTAATCCGGTTTGGAAAATGCCACACATTCTTCTTGCAAGGTCTCCGATTCAGGGGCGAAATTAAAATGTAGTCTAAAGTAAACTACACATTTGTGTAAATTGCGTAGCCATAGAGTATCCCACCATCATGGCTCTTATATGGCCAGATCCCAGACGATCCCACTGACATAGATATGAGTATATATTTCTGCCTGGATGCTTCACATTAATGCAATAAACAATGCAATAAATTAATTCATTAATGTAAAGGCTGACATAAGACATATGCAAATATAATCACATAAGACTTTCCAAGACTTGGGCAGCCCAGACTGTCCCGAAATAGGAAGATATAGAATCTATAGATCATGGCCATTACATTGCAATTAGATTAAGCAGCTGAACTACACAGGTGACTACTTCTGCATAAATTCATGGAGTGCTGAAATGTAGTCTACACTATTTTGACTATTTCTGAACTGTGAAACAAATGTGCTTGGTGGTTGTGAACTGCAGTATCATCAAAACTATTCCACCTGTGGCTAAAATGCTGCAGTGCAAAATAGTTTAGGCTACAGCAGAAATATTTTCATCCATAGTCTAAACTCTGATTTCTTTTTTTTTTTTTCAAAGTGCACCCATTCAAAATACACACTCACACTCACACTCACACTCACACTCACACTCACACTCACACTCACACTCACACTCACACACACTCACAGCAGTGAAATAATGGAGCTCTGCTCTCCCCACATACCATTTACTTGGGTCTTTTCCTCCTTCGTGGACGGAGCTGCACAACACAAAAACACAACGGGAGAGAAATCAATACACCATCAGCGCTGATCTAACACACACAGCAGGCTCACGCCGGACATTAGCGGCCACACACTCAGTGGCATGGCCCCAGTCTTCAACACACACACTCAATATGGAGTGGAATGAGCATGTGTGTGTGATAGGAGCATGATGAGTGTGTGTGTGTGTGTGTGTGTGTGTGTGTGTGTGTGTGTGTGTGTGTGTGTGTGTGTGTGTGTCCGGTGTGTCCGGTGTGAGAGTGTGTGAGATAGGAGCATGATGATTGTGTAATGTGTGTCCCATAGGGATAGGAATGTGATGAGAGAGAGAGAGAGAAAGAAAGAAAGAAAGAAATAAAGAAGGAAAGAAAGAAAGAAAGAAAGAAAGAAAGAAAGAAAGAAAGGCTGTGTCCCACAGTGTGAGTGAGGTGTGTGTATGTATGTTTCCCATGGAGTGGATGATTGTGTATGTGTGTTTCCCATGGAGTGGATGAGTGTGTGTGTGTGTGTGTGTGTGTGTGTGTGTGAGGTCCATGGGGTCGAGAGCAACACACATGCTGCGAATCTCACCTTTGATTCCAACGCTGACCTTAGTGGCCATCCTGCCCACCAGACACTCCTTCAGCATCGACTCATAGTTCACCCAGCGGTGCACCTGAGAGATGGAGGGAGAGAGAGAGGGAGAAAAGAGAGAGAGAGAGAGAGAGAAAGAGACATTTTCAGAGAGAGAGAAAGAGAGACATTTTCAGAAAGAGAGAGGCAGAGAGAAAGAAAGCGAGCGAGAGAGAGAGAGGATGTTTGTATACTGTAGAGGGAAGACTCATATACGCATGTATATACAGTACATACTCTATGTATATACAGTCTATGTGCTTTCTCTCTATACCAACATCCTCTACAAATGCACACAATAGGAAAACATGAAGGCAGAGCTGTGACATGTTGCGTCATCCATGATTTAGCAATTACTATTAATAAATACTAGATTACATTTAGATTACATACTAGTTAGTTTACATCTTACTACAATATCAATTTGAGGGTAAAGTTCACATATTCTATTATTTCAGAGTCTAATTAAGTATAGTGAAGAATTTCATGATGACCAGGAGGTTTTTTTTTTTTTTTTATGTTTGCTTTGGACAACAATCATGTTTGCCCCCTAGACCACATGCTAAGATGCAACTGTTATTATGCTGTAATATCAGTACCACAAAAAAACAGCAAGCAAACAAACTTTAAAGTGATGCATTATAGAAAATGCTTCACAAGCACCTGGTGATGAAACTTCGAAATCTTTTTGTGGTGCCACCTTATTGGAGACATCCAGTTTGTTATGAATAAAATCCTTGCCTTGTGTCTGTCTTTAGTGCTGAACAATACAGTTACAGTAAATATGCTTAATTAAACGTTTAACATAAAGCTTCTGTGGGAATGGTTTGAGAGGGCTGCTTCATCCTTTAATTAAAAACCTTGGATAAGCCTTGAATCAAAGAACCAGGGAGAAATAGCCTTGAGAGAGAGAGAGAGAGAGAGAGAGAGAGAGACTCTGGTGACAGATGAGGACAAATGAAATGAGACCGTCAATCAAACTAGAGAGAAAATATGAGAACTGGTGACCATCAGGCAACGAGCTTACAAAACTGATGTCCTCTCACTCTCCTTCTTTCTTTCTCTCTCTCTCTCTCTCTCTCCTTCTCCCTCTCCCTCTCCTTCTCCTTCCATTTTTTTTGGTCAGGTGTTGATGACCGCAGGTGTTCAGATGCCCACAGGTGATCACAGGTGTTGAGGCGCTTCTGTAGGCCCAGTTGTTCAACACAACCTAACAAGCCTGAAGGCATCGACACTTCCTCTCTCGCCACAGCAGCCATCGGAGGCAGCATCCTGTGAAGGCCAGCACTGATTAGGTGACGGGGACACTAGGACATACGCCTGGTGGCGCAGGAGAATGGGACGCGCTCACCACGGAGCCGAGGGGCCAAGCGACAGGAAACCACCATTGACGCGTTATATCATCAGTAACCCGATTAATAAATCTCCATCCACTCACACGCACACAAGGATGTTACAATGTTACCCGTGGACACCTCAACAACTACCAATACGGTGCATATAATAAAAACAACGAATACTTATTAGTAATAATTAGTAATCCTATTGTTGAATCTATCCACGCATGCACACAATAACGTCACCTGCGAACACCTCAACAGATAATAAAGTGTGCAGTATGGACAAAGTATTATGAATTTCACCTTTGGCTAAGTCCCGCCCATCGAACGCAGATGGGCCAATGACAGTGCAGTAGCTCCGCACAAGTCTGTCAACTTCACCTTACGGCTCCATTGAAATGCATTGGGAGACGTTGACAGTGGCTCTACTTACGGTTATTTACCGACATATTTCTCATTGTCTAGCAAAGACGCAGTCACAGACGATAAAAACTTAAAATTTCTGTGCACATTGTGTCCACCTGCACTGAAAAAACAAGTTCGTAGGAATAATTATTGAAGTAATTTGAAAAACAAGTTCAGATTCTCATTAAAATGAACTGAACATTGAACTAGTTCAAAATCAAAAATGGTGAACTATGAACATGAACAGTTCACTTGTGTGAACTGAACTTTGAACTAGTTATTGAAAAGTGTGAACGTGCACAACACTTTTAATTAGTGACCTGATCGATGATTCTCTCGACTCACTCAAAGGTGCATGCAGACATAATCTGTGTGAACACCTCAACAACTGCTAATACAGTGTCTATGTGATAAGAAAATGCATTAAAAATGTATATTATAAGTGTAAGAAAACGATAATTTAGATGACTGACATCCAGGATGTGGCTCCCAGAGGTGTTGTGTGCTGGGTGGGCAGTAGGTGTTGGGAGCTTACCTGGTCAAACAGGTCAGTGCCGTCGATACCCGCCGCCCGCATCAGCTCCTCCTCACCTCCAGGATGGAAGTCCATGTATGCGGTGATATTATACACCATACCTGACACACACACACACACACACACACTTTCAGTTTCACAGACTTTATAATTCAATATTCATTCAATTGACAAGCGAGACACATACGACTGAAATTCAGCACCCAAAACCAGGCAGCAACATATCCTCCTTTATCTGGCATATTTCAAACTGTCTTTAAATTAAGTAGGCGGAGAACCACTGAGCCACACCAGCACTGAATCAAAAAAAAAAGGGCAGATAAGAAACAGAATTCTCATCTAGCCACATCTAGTCCTCTGGGAGGGACAACCAGCACCAAGCCCAAAGGCACTAAGCTGCACAGAGACCCCAATCATCCAAACTGGCAAAAAGGTTACGCGTCCTCATGACAACAAAGAGCGGACAATGCAGTTCGTCTGCCGTGACATTTCAGTCACTCTCGACGTGATAGGAGCAGAGCCACAGGTGACGCACTGTAGTCTATTCTGCTCGTACTGTAGGATCTATTTCTGGCATCTCCTCCGTTCTGTGCAGCGCGCCGCTCTCAAGCATGCCACTTGGTTTTGCCAGTAATGGAGAGAGTGTGTTAATGGCCGACATTTCCAGTGTGTCAAAAGGCAGACAGAAAAACAGGCACATTAAACAAGGACTGGTTTGGTTTCCAGGGTGCAGAGCGTCCATAACTCAAGGGTGTGAGACTAGCGCCCTCTGCTGGGAGACAAGTGTAGGCCACTTGCTATCACTGGTTGGTAATGCCAGCAACAGGGCAGGGCTGAGGTGTGTACCAACACAATATTGACAAACCTGGGTAAGTTAACTCAGAGTAAGTGGTAAACCTCCTAATAGAAGAGCTGTATGGCTTTATTCCCCTATTAAAACAAGGCCATAGGGCTCTTGTTGTAGGAGGTTTACCACTTACTCAGAGTTAACTTATCCAGGTTTATCACTAAACCACGTACTTGGAATACCCCCCAGAAAGGTTCTCAGAGCAGAGATAGACCATGCAAGTTTCATTCAGCACATGGCCATAGGTGACACCAGAGGAAATCATAAATCATTTTATTTAGTGATTTTTCCACTCCTCCGAGCATACAATGTGCGACACACCACACACACCACACACACCACACACACCACACACACCACACACACCACACACACCACACACACCACACACACACACACACACACACACACACACACACAATGGTGGAGGCTGCCTTGCAAGGCGCCATCCTGCACATTGGGAGTAATTTTCCGGTGACTGGTTCCTTGTGTTCTGATTGGGTGATCACTACAAGTTAAATCATCAGCAGCGGGCAACATCAAATAATGATAATATATATATAAAAAAACTGTAGGCAATATATCAGTGGAAAAAAGCCTGAGCACTGGTCGGAAGGGGCCAACACTGCCTGGCCAAATCAAAAAGTTGTTTATCATTCCCTTACCATAACAGGACATTAATGACATACAATCTATACTGTATCATCATTAGGGTTGGGTATCGTTTGAATTTGAACGATTCCGATTCCGATTTCGATTCCTTGTTTCGATTCCGGTTCCTAACGATTCTCGATTCCGATTCTTGTAAAAGGCAGGGTAAAAAAAGTTTGGATATTTTGAATGAGCTAGCTAACCAACGGTCTTTCTGAATGACATTTACTATACATTTCTCACAGGGCTGTTTTCAACTACAATATAAATCGTCTTCTTGTTGCCTCATCTCGGTTATGCAAACACCTTCTTTGTTGGTGTTTAGCGGCTTCTTCTTCCAGTTCACGGACTGGGAATCGATACTAGGAATTGAAATTTAAACTTTTGAACGATTCCGGGAGAATTGGAAAGCTAGTCCCGGTTCCCATCGATTCTCGATTCTCGATACCCAACCCTAATCATCATCCGTCATCATCATAATCATCATCATCTATAAATCTACTTACAGGATGGTCCGGGCTGCACCAGGCTATTTTTTTTATGCAATTCTGTTTGGAGCCTTGGCTGTCTACAGAGACTTACTTTACAGTGTACGAAGGGCACAGGCAGCTAGTGGATAATGAGAATGTTTGCTGTATGTGACCACAAAAAGCTTACAAACCGCTTAGAGCACTTTTGAAAAAGGATTACAAAGCGCTGCAATTCTCTGTGTTTATGCTAGTTGTGTAATGTAAGTACAATTGAAGAAAAGTGGGCTTTTTGCTGCCCTTCAACCATGCAACACCAAACAAGACTGCTCATTTGTATACAGGCTTCTAGTCTCTTTTGCATGTGGTGTCCAAATCCCCTCATTATGTCTGTATACAAGGACAACCCTCATAATGTTCCCTTCAAAGCCTGTGTAAATTGAACAAGGTTTTACAGCACGGCCTTGTTTCAGTGAGCTACAGTGCCACTCCCTTGTATTACTGGCCACTAGAATCCTTTGGAGGTGAAAAAATAAACATCCTAAATAGGTGGCGCAGTGTTCATTGTCTGGCGTGACATCCACCTCTAATGGATATGCATTACTGCCGGCAAGGGACCTGGGGGGCTTCTGACAGGTGTCCTGTTCATCATCGTGCCTCTAGCCCTCCGGGGAAATGAGAGCCGGGAACAAACAGTGCCTGTCTGCCTATGGGCGCATAATCTTATTTTTTACCTGATTAATTCAATTAGGTAGCAAATGGGCGCAGCGCACCCAGAGAACACGCACTGGCACAGACCTGCTAATGAATGGAGCTGCACAGTAGTGGTGCAGAGGATATTAAAACATGCTGCTGGGGAGAGCAGAGAGGAGGAAACGGAGTAAAACAGACAGACGATGGGAGGGACAGAGGGGGGGGGGGGGGGGATAAGTCAGTGGGTGCGTAAGTAATAGGGTCAATACCAGTCATACTGGAAGTCATTTAATTTACTGTTTTTGTCTTGTCATGTCAGGGAAAACTGAGAGCAGAAGTGAAATGGTCAAAGTTGAATCATCAATTGATCTTTGTTTTGATTGATTAATTGATAGTTTAATCAAGCCTTTGCAGTTAACAATGATCTTCTGAAAAGGCTCGCAACAATAAAGTACTGTTTATGAGAGGCACGAAGGGGAGAGGGGACTTCATCTTCATTCATTACTGAAAAAGCCCTTGCCCTACTGATATCCCTGTCAGAACTGTAGCCTACAGCTCCGATATGCTGCAATCAGATCAACAATGAGTAAAAATCCAATGTTGGGAGCCAAATATATTCAGAGAAGAAATAGGAGAGTGTCAAAGAAATGTGTCACAATTGCTGGCACCAATAGAAAATTATACAAAATGTAACAGAAGCATTCCCTCATTTATATTAAACTTCTGTAAGTTACTCAGAGTGCTTACAGAAGTATTTTATGACTTTCTCTTTCACCAAGGTAATGTAAACAAAGTGACACTAACTTCCCTGGTAATTGTTTAACATGGGAAAGACGAGAGAAAACACTAAATATAGATTAAAGTAAAGTGCACTGACATTTGTTGATTGAAATTGCACACACTGGAAGTCATTTAATTTACTGTTTTTGTCTTGTCATGTCAGGGACAACTGAGAACAGAAGTGAAATGGTCAAAGTTGAATCATAAATTGATCTTTGTTTTGATTGATTAATTGATCTTTTAATCAACCCTTTGCAGTTAACAATGATCTTCTGAAAAGGCTCATGAGGGCATCGCAACATTAAAGTACTGTTTTTGAGAGGGACGAAGGGGAGAGGGGACTGGATCTTCATTCATTACTGAGAAAGCCCTTGCCCTACTGATATCCCTGCCAGTACTGTAGCCTACAATCAGACAATGAGTAAAAATCCAATGTTGAAGGGAGCCTAATATATTCAGAGAAGAAACAGGAGAGTCTCACAAAGAAATATGTCACCCACAATTACTGGCACCAATAGAAAATTGTATGTACAAAATGTAACAGAAGCATTGCCTCATTTATATTAAACTATAGAAGATCGTTGAAGACCAGTAACCACTTGGTGAGCTGCACATTTTTAAAAACGAACGTTTAGGGGTGTTTTAAGGACAGAATAGTCCATGCACAAAGCGAGCAATGTTAAAGCCATACAGAGCTCCATTCTAAAGCTGCCAAATTCCACAAACAGGCTCCATCATCGAAATTTCGGTGTCTAACACTCGTTTTCATACTAGGCAATACAGAAAACGGGCTTAAAGTGTAAAATACCGGAGAAATGTAAATGAGCGGAAGTACGAAGTCAGATGGGGCCAGGCTAATACTGCAATGCATCTTGGGCACTTGTTGGGCATCTAATTCGGAGAGAACTGCACGTATGCAAAGCTTCACAACACCAGCCTCGCTCCAGCTGCGAGATCTCAACACATGACTGGCACAATGTATTCACAACATACAGTACCACATGACTGGCACAATGCATTCACAACATACAGTACCACATGACTGGCACAATGTATTCACAACATACAGTAACACATGACTGGCACAATGCATTCACAACATACAGTACCACATGACTGGCACAATGTATTCACAACATACAGTAACACGTGACTGGCACAATGTATTCACAACATACAGTACCACGTGATTGGCACAATGCATTCACAACATACAGTACCACGTGACTGGCACAATGCATTCACAACATACAGTATCACGTGACTGGCACAATGCATTCACAACATACAGTACCACGTGACTGGCACAATGCATTCACAACATACAGTACCACGTGACTGGCACAATGTATTCACAACATACAGTACCACGTGACTGGCACAATGTATTCACAACATACAGTACCACATGACTGGCACAATGCATTCACAACATACAGTACCACGTGACTGGCACAATGCATTCACAACATACAGTACCACGTGACTGGCACAATGTATCCACACGTCAACTTTTGGCGGCGGAAGGGGCAGTATATGTGTAGACGACTGCCATGTTGATGTTATGAACTAACCCCATGCACTTCCATGGGAGATTCTTTGAGTGCTGAGTCTTCTCATTAGAAAGCCTCTGCCTTCAACATCAGTAATAAAAGCAATAGAATAGGCCTAGACGACACAACTTAATATTGTTAAAAAAAAATTGATATCAAATGTGTATTCTATTACAGTCAGATTTAAATTCCGTTTTCCAAATGGGGTATTATAAATTGGATAAAGAACAGAACACTGGATGTGCTCTAACTACTGAGCACAGTGGCTATCATAATAAACCTATGACAGGATACAGGATATCTGTAATACAGTATTATGCTTAGATCATTATGTCAGAGGGTGTGAAACTGAAGTCTACTGGTCAATCCTGTGGTTCATGTTACCTCTGATGCATGTCCAGCAGTCATTCTTTTTGTTGTGTTTCCGTAACTCCTCCTCTGTGACATCAATAAGACGGCCCCTTAGCCCTGTCATGTCACGGCCACTTTTGGTCAGTCTGATCCAATCCATCAGACTGTGGCCTGGCTTCAAGGCCACCTACACAAACACACACATTTTTTTATTAATTTATTTTCAGAAAACCTGGGGCCCGTTGCACAAAAGCAGAATTAAGATATCCGGGATAAGTTACTGAGCTGCGATCACTGAATCCAAAACAAGAGCATACCGGCTTAATTGGTTGCACAAAGACCAATCCAGGATAAGCAGACACGGATTCATCAAGCCAGGTGTAAGTTATCCGGTATGTGTGCGCGTTCTCGTTTCTCCCCAAATAACTCACGGTAGGGATAAAAAAGACGCGAAAAATAGCGTCTTGCACACAAAGTGAGTAACCGCTTTTGATATAGACTAACAACGAGGTAAAGTTTTACTTTTTTGGATGGGGGATCATGATTATTTCTGTTACGCCTACATAGCGGGAGTAGGTGTGGCAGATCAACTGAATGCAAATTTACGTATGCACCCACGTGTGTGAGAGCTTCCTTGTCTCGGCACGCAACGTCATTTGGAAGCGTTTTGCACCGCAAAGATGCACAAAGTATCTTAATTTGTCTTAAAAGCCGAATTAGTTCAAAACACCTTCGAAAAATGTCCCCTCCACTTCCAATCAACTACTACAGCAGCCTATTCATCAAACATCTGTCTAAAAAGAAGCAAACAACGAGTAGGCTATGTTATTAATTATAAGGCCACCATAATTTAAATGACATCCATATGGTATTAGGCAGACATTCTGCTGTGTTTTGCGAGTAAATGCATGTTGCAAATAATATATAAATGGAATCTACAGCTCTTTAAAAAATCATGTGGAGGTCTCATTTGAATGACAGCTAGCTGAACCAATCGATTATGTAATTACCATTAGAATCAACTTATCTTGGCTGTGAGCCTGGTCAGGAGCAGGCTAGCTCCACAGAATAAATCGCCATGGTAACTTATACCATAACATATCCTGCTGCCCCCTATCCCGCTTTTGTGCAACTGGATCACGGATAAATTGAGCCAGGATAACCAAGATATCCCGGGTTAATCCCTTATCCTAGCTTTGTGCAATAGGCCCCAGGTTACGTTTTCTAACACAACATCCAACGATAAGGTAATACATTATTCTGTGCATTCATAGGCTTGGAGACTTCTCATTTTATGTTGACTCTGACTGTAAAAAAACAATAAAACTATTTGGACAAAGCACCAGACAATTGAATGCTTCTCTCACCAATCAACACTAGGGGTTGAAATTAAAGTCTATGATGGTACGAACCACATTCCTTCTCAAATCAAGGAGGGTGTAGGCTATCGGGGCTCAGTGGAGTCAGTGATGTTACTCTTGGCCGTCAAAAAGTAGCCTACTGTTTTTCTCCAGAGCGTCTACACTGAAAAAAGTCAATGAAGCCACTACCCATTCAAGGCTGTTTCACAACATAGGCTACGCAACCCCTCCTCAAGTGAGGAAACAGTGACTCATAAACACACTTACGTGAACTAACATCAATTCATGAAGGAGTTTCATATTCATATATTAATATGAATCCCTATTTCATATTCATTGTCATATTCTTCCAACTCCAACATGTTAACATGAACAAGGGCTGGTCCGATTTGCGAGAAAAAAAGTGGCTTAATTTAGGTGACATAGTGAATACTAGCGTAAGTTCGTTCACTTATCGTGCCCATATTTCAAGAGTACCTACCTTATTCCGAGACTGTCCTGATGGTGCCACACGTTGTTGGGAGCCAACAGCGGGGAAGGACTGAGACGGGACATTCAGCATCTCGACTCTTCTAAAACAACCCAAAGTTTGAAGAAATCCTGACAGCGGAGAGACGCTACCGTTAGTAAGATAGCAGACTGGTGTTCAGCTGTGTTTACCAACACCGTTTACGACATATTATACGCGGAAGTATCATATCCGTGGTAAGGTAACGACTTTTGCCGAAGTCTGATCATTTCCTTTTTACGTCACCTTCTATAAGGTTAACATTACCCAACAAACTCACTAGGCTACTGGTTGGAAACTAGTTTGCTAACGTTAGCTACACTTGACAGGATTCGTTAGCTATGTTTCTAGCAAGTTCACAAAACAAATAACCTACAACAACCAGTTGTAAGAACGCTCTACATTTACTACATACAAAATTAAAGTATGTCGTTGCCTGGCAAAGTAGTATTAATTAAGAGTGCCACAAAGATGCCTTAGAATCCCAAAGCTGCAGATTTCAACATGTTGTCGCTCAGTGAACGACGACATACTGATGCGACGTTTACGAGGATAGAAAACTTACGCTACAGCGACCTCTAGTGAATGAAATTACATATTGCAAATGGAGTTTGATGGCCACGCAGAATATCTCTGGAAAAGTAGGCTACTACCTGCTAGAGTATAAAGGTTTATTAATTTGTTGTTAAGTCTTTTTTTGTAAAACACTAGTAGCTGACTTTGCATTGTGTCCATATGATAGACAAGACATCCTTTGCAAACTGGTATAGGCCTAAAGGACAAGGCGACCAGGGTGTTTATTTTGTTAGATGGGGGAAGATCAAATTGTGCATCGAATGCAAACTTAAACTGATAAAGAGACCTGAAAGCCTGTTTAGGTCACGAGGCCACTGCTGCCGTGTAAAGTCTCAGACCGGTCAAATATCCTCATAACCTTATTAACACAACAGGCTGAAAAACTAGGCCTATATGCAGAATGTTGAATGGCGCTCAGTAATTTCTTTGCCTCCTGTCAACATAGTGTGCAGACTATTTCATCTGAAGAGAGGGGCAGAATAAATCATAAAGACATAGAAAATAAGAAACGTCCAGGTGTGGGCCATCTATATGAGACCAATATAAAAGTTTCCGACCATATAGTCGGACTCTCCCATTCTACGTAAACTTGAAAAGAGTCAAATATTCCGCTCGCCACACATTAATAGCCTACACTTCGCTTTGCAGGTGGAAACCATCTGTGATGGCTACAGCAAGATGCATCGCAAACCCAGGCTGCTCTTGTGACATGCGGTGTCCATAAATTGCTCGTTATTTTGGTCTCTGTGCTGTCTGGAAAAAATGCTCCACTTCGCTCTCGAGTAGCCTAGCTATCCCTCTGCGCCCGCTAAGATGAATATCACACCTTTGAAGTGATGTGATTTATTTGGTTATCAGAATCGCACCGACAGGCGAACGATGGACTTTACATCATATTTCGCTTCATTAATCACGCGCAACAGCTGCGAGAAAAAACATGTCCAATTCTAACCATAGGCTATATAAATGGAACTATGTGTTCATCCCATGGAGATTATATAGCCTATTATTTTTTCGCAAAATGTTGCCACTTTATTAAAGTTTGGATAGGCCAACCATCACGTCACAAGTTCTGGAGAAAAGAGGTGCACTCGACATGTCAAGTCGGCTGCAAACGCATGCAGTCGAAACGTAATTTGAGTCATATGCAGTGCATGCTGGTTAGACGTGTTGTTCGACTTGAAGAAAAGTTGTGATCATGTCACAAAAATGCGACCATGTCACGTCACTCAAAACTCGCGGGATGAAGACACCTGCAGTCGAATCCTGCATTTGCCTTTTCGTGCATGCAACTGGCTGTATCCCGCCCCATGACGTCAGTTCAAGGACTTGATAGGTCCGTTTGGAACAGGTTTGGAAGGAATCTCCCCATGACGATTATGACAGGGGTCTCGTTCTGCCTGCTTACCAAAGATTCTATAGCGGAGCAAGATGGATGCAGTTAACACTTTAGGATCAGCACAGCCAGCTGTCTGGGATGACACCTGAGCTTGTCAAAAGTGATCCATCTTGTTCTGTTGCAGAATCTTTGCCCCTTACGTTAGAAGGTACTAAAATTAACAGATATGGAAGGGATACCCTCTTATTTGTGATTTCTGGAACAGCGGTAGGCTAGCCTACTGAAAAGGTTTTGATATTCTGCTATTTTATGCTGTTGGTTACATATACACACGGAAAACACTTGATATTTAATTAATGTGCTACAATGCAGGCCTGTAACTGTATGATAACAGTGGTTTATTTAAACTACTTCATATCACTTTATTTCGTCAGTCATCATGCTCATTTTAATGAGTAACAATGAAAGTTAAATACTGTATTTAATGCACACAAATTCCGCGATATCTCCCGCGAGGTCTCACGCGAATCACGTCTGTCAAATTTGCAAAATCGTGTTCGGGACCATCTGCACCTAAAACTTTCGCCCCTCCCGGTGACACTCAAGCTCTCGTTGACGTATGCAGTCAGCCGAAGTCAGCCGTTTCCGAACTCGAATGCACCTAATGTCAAGCCGTCGTTGTTTTGTCGGTGACTTGATAGATGTTCATAGACCTATGTGTAACTCAATTTCTAATATAATTCATGTATAACTCACAGTCAACAGCATTTGTCAGTGTTAGTAAAACTATGTTAAGGCTGAACTATGTCGATGATTCTCTCATCCTCACTTTAAGAAAACGTATTCCTTGCGCATTATGGCGCATTGAAGTCACAGTTGGTTCACAAAATAAAAGGCCCAAGTGTCATTAAAAATGAACACAAATAAGCAGTAGGCCTAGGCCTACTAGTCCAACAGATTTGATTGCACTGGCACCCACTATCTACTAGTCTATCTGAAATTCAGAAATCTATGTTAGCCTCAAATTACCCATGATTCAATATTTTAGATTGACAAAACGACCCGCAAAATCAGCCCGCTGTTTGACGAAAGGAGACCGACAGGAGAGTTTATATTGGTGAACCGTCTTGACAGTGAGCGAAAACACCAGACGTTTTGACTGCAACGACTATGTTTTGATTGCAAAAATCTACCTGACATAAAATTGCTGAGGAAAGAAACGGCGCGCGTCAGAGAGCTTCCTCTGCTGTCAGCCTCGTCTTCATCATCTTCCTCGTCATCGTCCTCATCTTGTTCTTCACTTTCTTGTTTTCTTCTTTTGAACATCCCGGCATCGGCAGATCAGTTTCACCGTTCCTTTCCCATACCTAACCTGTTCACACATTGGCTATTTGAACTTGCGTAGGCTATGTCCTTAATTGGACCAACTCGCCCCACAACAAGCAGTTGAGATAAGAAACCCACAGTGAATACCATGAGGGCATGCTAGTAGGATTGCTTTAATCTTCTTTCTTCGATCCCCCCCTTCGTTTACTTCACTAGCCTAAATCTTCACCTGCAACTTCAAAATAAAAGTAGGCCAAGTGAAGCGCGCTATCAATTCGGCGAAAACTATAAAGCCTAGCTATTTCTTGACTTTGCTTCATTCATTAAATAGGCTATTTTAAAAAATGTCACTGTGTATTATGTGGATTCAGTGAAGCAGTCGGCCTACTTTAGGCTACTTATGTTTTCGTGTATTAAAAATGTCCAACTGAAAGAGGAGAGTGATCTTGTCATTCACACTTTGTGCTGCAAAAGTCATAATTTTCTCTACAATTTTGCCAATTTAACTTATTTGAATAGGCTATCATAAGAGATGATTTGCTTGTATAGGCCTATCCCTATTTATCTCTTGTGCAACATTTCTAATGATTAATGTTAATATTGTTAGCCTATTGTAGTTTTTCTCAGTCGCTTCAATACATTTATCAGATCAGATCATTTCTTTGAACACGTTGCAAATGTTTTGGCACATCCATGCAAATTATAACAATTCTCTGCTGAATAGTCTCACCCCCTCAACATTTAGGCATTAGTTCATAGCATAAGTCTTAACATGCAGAATGGATGAACACGTTGTCATATTAGAATTTGTGGCCCAAAAGACAGGAATGTCAGGAGGTGTGGGAAGACTGCACTGTAATTACAGCACTGCAGTTTTCCCTATAAGGAGATCCTGTGTCTTATGGTCACATGTCCACTTGTTTTATTTTTTCCCTTTGTATTGCAGTATGCAGAGCTGTCTTTTCCTTTCTGTATCACAAATTAATGACATGGTCTGTCAACAAATTATTAACCTACAATATACAAAAATTGTCATTGTCAAACATTTTAGCCATAGTCTACTTTGCATCCCTCCGGAGTATACTGTACACTGTTATACTGACAACACGATTAAGCCATTTGACTGTGACATTTTATCCGTATAATGACACAAGGACTTGTCATTCTGATGCATTGACATGTTCATTAACACAGATATTTAGTTTTGAGAGATGAACTAAGGATTTTAAGTAAGAAGTTGGCTTTTACATCGTGTTTTGCCATTAAATGTTTTGAGAAATGCCCTTATTGTTTTGCAAATCTCAAGGAGTATTCGAGAAATGTAGGGCCTACCAAAGCGACTGAGAAAAACTAATATTGTTCATGAAGTCAGTTTAATCCAATTCCATCTTTATTTCAGTCTCACAGGAGGGTCCATCAATAATAATAAAAAACAAGATAAATAAAATCATATGAAAGTATAGTCTACTGTCTGAAAAAATGAAAGCCATGATGGCTTCAATAACTCAGTTGCTTATTTCTATAGTTGTATATAAATCACAGAATTAATATAAATAATTTAAAGAGATGCTGACAATTATAGGCATAGCCTGTGTCTCTTCCACGGCTTGGAAATACACATGGTGAAGGTTAGGTACGCTTGCTCTGTACAGCTGGAAGAAAATAAATTTCTATTAAATGAAAGATCCACAAAAACGTTAAGCCATAAGTGCCATTAATGTCAAATGTATTGCCGTCAATCATGTTGTTTCACAAGGTAAGAGGATTACGGACCAACACATGGTGCAAGATCAGATGTGTCTTTATAGGCCTATGAGATGGTCTTGAGCCAGTCCGCTGTAGGCTAAATAAGAAAGACAAAGAGAAACAGACCAATCGACCGTAGATCACTTTGAAGTTATAGTCTTAGGATTGTAAGGAGAGATAGAAATAATCACATTTGTCGTTTGCACATGTGAGATGCATGTTTTATTTTCAACCAAAAACGTAGTTTGATGCTGTTAGTGGTAATTCAAGAAAATGTATGGGTATTGTTATGTCATTGGTAAAAGTGAAAAACATATACAGAAGTTAAAATACATTTACATAATTTAACACACTGGATAAACCATTCTTGACACAGTTGTCTTTCTAAATGCAATGTTCTGATTTGTAAAGATATATACAGAATGTATATGCATGTATAAAATGTATATCAAATGGACAAAATGAGCCTTCAAAAGTTTTATCTACCTGCAATCGTGAACATTTACAGTATTTTGATGAAATATTTCCATAACAATTAAACTCTCAAGTGCTATTGCTAAAATAAGTGAAGAAATGTAATAGGGTATATTGATGTCAGCGATCTCTGGTGTACAGTACACTCACTTGTAGATGAGGTATAAATGCACATATGTCAAAACCTATAAAGGCTTTTTCAGTTAACAAACAGTGTGCCTTTGTAAGACTCATACATAGTATAACTATTGAGTTGAATTTTTAGTCTTACCAAATCTATAAGTTATGGGTATCCTTGATACCAAAGAGCACCTGTTCTAGAAAGTGAAGAAGCACTCCTGACCACCAACCTGTTTGAGACCAGAGTTTTCAATGTATTTGTAGGTTTAAACAGTCTTCAGTAAGCAATGGCTTTCACTCTCTTTAAGCAATGCATGGCTATTCCTAAGTCCTGAATAAGAAACCAACTTGCTTGCTCATGACTAAAACAAAGATGTGTAATATTTAGCACCACACAATCATACATCCACACGATACCTTTTGGCCATTGCAATTCTCGAAGGAACTTGGCACACATGAGGCAGTCCAGTCCAGTCTGTCCTCCTTGTGGTTCCCCGATGGTGGGAGGTGAGCTATCAAATGCTATGAGGGCAGGGATATCCTCCTCTATCTTCAGACCCAGCTCTTGTTACCGTACTCCCTTAATTTGACCATGACCCTTAACTTCATTCCTGCTATGGGTTTTATTTATTCAATTTATTTGGTAGGGACAATGCATTTTTCATGGACATCAATATAAATCCAAATGTTAGCATGTCTGCGAATTTTCATTCGTTTCATAATTTTCATTATATGTGTACAATGTATGTCTCTTGATTATCTTACGGAAATATCCTACTGTCTTTTTGATTATGTATTACCTATTTTTATTTAATACTTTTGATTATTATTACTTATTTATTTTAT
>NC_084999.1:25905651-25910651 GCF_963854185.1 Sardina pilchardus
CATTTGCTTTCTTCAAGCCCTTTAAAGCGACGGCGGAGGGTGAGTATCCTGGGCAACGTGGTGATTGGCCAGGTTAAGTGTTTGTGCCAGCGCAGGTAGCACAGCCTCAGGCCGCCAGCACTACTGAGCTACTTACACACACACACACACACACACACACACACACACACACACACACACACACACACACACACACACACACACACACACACCCATGGATCAGATTCTGAGCCCACTACAGTCGGCGCAGGAATACTAACACACCCACTCCACACTGACGAGGGAGAGAGAAAACACAAGAACTGAAGCCATTTTCTTTCAAATATCCACTTGTTTGGTCAAAGCGTCTTACTTTGTTATCCCCCTGTCTCTCTCTCTCTCTCTCTCTCTCTCTCACTCTCTCTCTCTCCCTCTCCCTCTCCCTCACATCCCTTCCTCCCCCCTCCCTTTGTCTCTCTCTCTCCGTCCGCATCAGTACGCCTGGCCGTAGAGGCGCTGGGGTAGATAATTACAATTTCAAAACCATTTGCCAGATCATTAGCGGTTAATCCCCTGGTTGATCCAATGAGTCACGCGTCTAATTTAGCATGGGGCTGGACAGCTCAGGGATCTGTCATAAACAGCACTGTCCCCGGCCATACAGGCCCAAAGGGCCCACACACACACACACATACACAAGTACACATACACACACATATGCACACATACACACGCACACACACATACACGTACACACGTACACACACACACACACACACACACACACACACACACATACACATGCACACACACATACACACATAAACACACACATACACGTACAAACATGCACACACACAGACACACATACATACACACAGACACATACATACACACCTACACGTACACAAACACACATACACACACACACACACACAAATACACACACACAAATATACATATACACACACACATACAGTATATACAAACACATACAAAAACACACACCCAAACACACATTTGTAAACACATCTTTACGTGAGTATATTTGTACTCAAAATGACTCACACAAACATGTGCTCTTGCATATGGATGGGTAAACATAGGCTATGTAACACACAACCCCAATGCATTTCACTCTTGATATCCTTCACTGAGAGAGATGTTTACTGTGCAAAGCAGAGCAGAAACCCTCTGTCTCCCGTTCCAGTCTGAGCTTTGCTTCATCATCTGTATTCATTTGATGGACATCCCAGAGGCCCAATCACTGCCCTTGAGCTGCTGACCGGAGCAGACCCAGATCAGAAAGGGAAATCTGTTGTGATGCTGCCCAGTATATTCAATGGGCCTTGCTTTTACAAATGCCTCTGGCAGGAGCAACATGAAGAGCTGCATTTTAATCCCTCTCCACTGACTAAAACACCTGTGTACTGATTTAGAGAAATGCACTACTCCCAAAACACCAGGGATATACGCCATTTGGGTGAAATTTCAGGATGAACCTTCACAGGTGAACTTAATGTTCAACAGTTCAATGTTTCAGTACTTCCTGTACTTTCTGTACTGAAACATTACATTTCACCCGCTGGATATCCTTAACTTTTTGTGAGTAAAACACACGCGCATACACACACACACACAAATACTTCACTGACTGAAAAACCTGTGTACTTTCAATAAACACTCAGGGTGTGGCATGAACGCACACACACACACACACGCACATACAAATGCACAAAATGACACATTTTCACACCCATAATCATACGCACACACACACACACACACACACAACAGATGCCTAACACATAGAGCAATCGGTGTAAATTCTGTGCCACCCACTTGTGCATGCACACCCACAACTATGTCTGTGCATTGCACACACGCTACAATGGGAGCAGCCCAGATGTCCATGTGTATGCAGACAGTGGAGCCTGGTATCCAACCGCAGCCAGTCGGGGTGTAGGCGTCAAGTCGCACAGTTGCTGAAGGGGAGCTTCTCACTATTTGTCTGCGGTGTGTGTCGTGGGGGTTAAATGCCCCGTGGATGCTAAAATGGCCGTAACATTTCCTGCTTGTGTGTCTGCACACAGAGCTCAGCTCTCTCGGAGAACTTGGGCCGACCTGTCACACACACACACACACACACACACACACACACACACACACACACACACACACACACACACACACACACACGCACAAACACACACACACACACACACACAAACAGGCTCACGCAGGGCTGACCTGTCTCCTCACGCAGCATTAAGAAGAGATGTGCGGAAAAGAAACAGGAAAAGAACAGAACAGAGTTGAAAAGAAAAGAAAAGAAAAGAAAAGACGTGCTGTGTGCTGTTGTTATTGCCATTTGTGTTCGCCTCTCTGCCCTCTATCTGTCCTTCGTCCTGCTCTTCCTCTTTGTGTGGAGCTCCAGCTTAGGCCACTGCTGCCATCTCTGTGTTCGGTTCTGGAAGGAGACCATAACGAGGGCTGAGAACCAAAGGGGCGTAAGTGACATTTTGGTCAAAATTGAGTTATATATATCACCTGAAAGCTCTGGATGAGCTCTCTTAGCTGACAAAATTATAGAAGTAAAATATTTATAAATATATATTTATCGAACAAAAACCAAAGGTCTTTAACTGTGAACATATAGAAGCAGTTAGATTTGTTTTGGCTCTCCTGTAAAGTTGGTGAAATGTCACTTACGCCCCTTTGGTTCTCAGCCCTCGATAATTGGAGAACCACGTTTTGCCATTTTAAAAATATAGTTTGAGCACATCAAAGTAAAAGAGTTACACACAAGTGTGCCTTGGATTTTTTCCCTCTGTTTTCACTTGATGACCTATCTGGACTGTGCTACCTTTAGCACAGTGCCACCGGTGCTAAAGAGCACCTGTAGAGGTTATTCTACAATGCACCTGCGCAGTGTATGGGCAGAGAACCATAACTAGACCCTGACATGGGACCATGACTAGAGAACCATAAGACCCTGACATGGAACAATGACTAGAGAACCATAAGGACCCTGACATGGAACCATAGAGAACCATAAGACCCTGACATGGGACCATGACTAGAGAACCATAAGACCCTGACATGGAACCATGACTAGAGAACCATAAGGACCCTGACATGGAACCAGAGAACCATAAGACCCTGACATGGAACCATGACTAGAGAACCATAAGGACCCTGACATGGAACCATAGAGAACCATAAGACCCTTTCATGGAACCATGACTAGAGAACCATAAGACCCTGACATGGAACCATGACTAGAGAACCATAAGGACCCTGACATGGAACCATAGAGAACCATAAGACCCTGTCATGGAACCATGACTAGAGAACCATAAGACCCTGACATGGAACCATGACTAGAGAACAAGACCCTGACATGGGAGCATGACTAGCTGGGTAGAGAACCAGAAACAGACCCTGACATGGGACCATGACTAGAGAACCATAAGACCCTGACATGCGACCATGACTAGAGAACCATAAGACCCTGACATGGAACCATGACTAGCCGGGTCACTGTTGAGCTGAACAGAGTTTTCTGTAAAAAGTTCCCCTGAGCAAACCACACACTGAACAACATGCACTCAGTAGGTGTGGAAGTAGACTCTCATGCCTTTCCCAGGTTGGCTCATGAATGACACCAAATACTCGTGTCTGCACTTGTTAACCTCGCAACTGCACAGAGAGAGAGAACAGCGAACATCAGCAAGCAGATGCTCCCTGTTTTCACATTCTCCGATTACATGCAAATGTTTTGGATTTTTACGCTAATTACTCGAATCAAAGAGTGTAATCGCTGTTGGGTTGTCAGCAGGGTAAGAAACGGCACAAAGACTCACTGCTAAGGTAGCCCTTACATCACCCTTGTATATAAACTGCATAGATACTCACAGCTAACAAAGACCCTACATCACCCTTGTACTTAAACTACACTATCTCTTTTATGAAAATGTATGTTGCCTTTTTCCAGGTGAAACTGATATATGATGAGGTTTGCGTTTTACCAACACACACACACACACACAAAGAGGCAACAGTAAGGCTGAAGCTAAGGCAACAATGACACACACAGACACATACATACTGTACGTCACACACAGACACACAAGAGTGTGAGAGCACATGAATAAAACGTATATCACATTACTGACAGTTTGCTAACTGCACAGACAAGACTATGTTCAGCGTTCTCAGTAAATCTCTGTTGTGTTCGCCTTCGTATCACTGATAAAACAGGCACAGGCTCTAAAGGGGATGTCCAGGCCGGGCCTCAGGATAATGTTTCTGGGGAGAGTTTTGGATCAGTGATCCCTCTAAACTACTCCGTAAGCTATATCAATTCCCTGACATTTACACAGCCGCACATCTTGGGAGAGATAACATCAGTGATTTAAACTCTGGCATAATAAAAAGTGTTATGGTTAGATCCAGCATGAGTATGGGTAGACACACAAACACACGCGCACACACACGCACACACACACACACACACACACGCACACACGCATGCATGTGCGCACGTACGCACGTACGCATGTACACATAAAAACACACATGCACGCACGCATGCAGGCACGCACACACATGCACATATGCACACACACACACACACACACACACACACACACACACACATACAGTACACAATGAACAGGTTGCAGTGGCACCGACCTTTCTATAGCTTTTCCAGAGTTTGTTTTCCCAGTCAATCACTCTGGTCAACTCCAGCATCCGAGCAGGATGACCTTTGACCTGTTGACCACCCACCCCCCCCCCCCCCCTCCCTCAGAGAGAGTGACCAGCCCTCCAGTGGCGCCGTGGCTTTGTAACGGATCCGCTTAGCCCAAAACGGGTGCATCAGATCCTTGTGGCCCAACGGGTCAGAACTCAATAAATCACTGGTGACATGCTGACCTGCTGCATGGCGTGTGTGTATGTGTGTGTGTGTGTGTGTGTGTGTGTGTGTGTGTGTGTGTGTGTGTGTTTGCCTGTGT
>NC_084999.1:25918151-25923151 GCF_963854185.1 Sardina pilchardus
CTGAGACAGCCCTGACTCTGATCCCAGAGTGCTTGAGGCGGAGGCAGGCTGCGTGTTGGGTCAGGAGGAGGCACTGAGCCAAATGGAGTGTTAATGTGAGAGATGTGGAGGGAGGCTGCAGTCCTGGCTGGTTGAGGCGCTGCACTGTGCTGCGCTGGCTGGATCCATGGCTGGCAGTGTGGCTAAGAAAGGGAGAGAGCAGTGTGGCTAAGAAAGGGAGCGAGCAGTGTGGCTAAGAAAGGGAGCGAGCAGTGTGGCTAAGAAAGGGAGCGAGCAGTGTGGCTAAGAAAGGGATACACCAGCTCCATTGGTGGAGTAAAACGCAGCGTGACTAACAAAGAGAGATACCAGCCTCAATATTAGAGTAAAATGCAGCTTGGCTAAGAAAGGGAGAGACCAGCTCCATTAGTGGAGTAAAATGCAGCTTGGCTAAGAAAGGGAGATACCAGCATGGCTATGAAAGGGAGAGACCAGCTCCACTGTTAGAGTAAAATACCAACTTCATTCCAACTCTAATAGAATAGAATAGAATATATACTTTTTTGATCCCGTGAGGGAAATTCAGTTCTCTGCATTTAACCCAATTTAACCAAATTAGTGAACACACAGCACACAGTGAACACACAGTGAGGTGAATCACACAACCCAGAGCAGTGAGCTGCCTGCCCAACCAGCGGCGCTCGGGGAACAGTGAGGGGTTAGGTGCCTTGCTCAAGGGCACTTCAGCCATGGTGGACTGGTCGGGGATCGAACCGGCAACCCTCCGGTTACAAGCCCGGTGCGCTAACCAGTACACCACGGCTTGCCAGTTCAAGGAGCACAGAGCATGTTTGGAGAGTCAGATAGATTGCATCTTCATATTAAATAAGATATTTACTGATTCGCTGTGGCTACGGGACTGATCATGACAGATATGTGTTATGTCAGTTGCAACTGTGCGATAGCTGTTTATCAGGATGAGGACAGATATCAGTTATAATGTTATAGCTGATGAGTTCTGTCAACTATGTGTTTATTAAGAGGTTATAAGTCACTATTAATGTCTGTTAGATTATAATATCAGTTATGATGTTATATCTGATGAGTTATATCAGTAACTATGAGTTTATTACAAGGTTATAAGTCATTATTAATGTTGTGTGCAAACAAACTAAGCAACACCTTCTAAGTTCATTGAACCAGTACAGAGATGGCCATTCATGGCAAACACATTGGCCGGGTTTCCCAGAATTGTTAAGAAGCTCATAAGTGCTAAGAACTTCTTAGGAGCGTTGTAAGAATGTTCTAAGAACGCTCCTAAGAAGTTCTTAGCACTTAAGAGCTTCTTAGCGATTCTGGGAAACCCGGCCATTTTGAGTTTGAAGAGTGTACCGAGTCTATCTCATTTCACTAATGTGTGAGCACAGCTGTTATTTTATTAGCCTTCCGGAGAAAAAGTATGACAGTCTGGGATTAATCAAAATCGCCTCGTTTTATTAGGAAGTGTATGAGTAATGGACTCGAATCTTGCTGAAATCTCTTGCTATTGTGTCAATGTGATAAAATGATGTTTGCCTCCCCAGATTGTCCTAGCTGTTGATTTACTGCTTGACTTGTGTGAGACTCCACCAGCCAGCAACACACTGGTGGTCTCTCAGTGCACCATATACTGGGGCTCTCAGTCTCACCACACTGAGGGACTCATTCTCAGCTCAGTGTTGGAGTTTAACACACACATCCTAAATAGTTCTCAACAATCTTAAAGAACAACTCACACGTAGACACACAGACAGACAGAAACAGAAACACGCACACACACACACACACACACACACACACACACACACAGACATGCACAAAAGATAGACACACACACCTACTCATAACCCTTTACCCTCCTGTTCACCCCTCAGTCTCCTAACAAGAAAGAAAAGCACACAATTCAGGTATCTCTGCTTGTTCTAAAGCCTCGCTCTGTGTGATAAGTACAAGTTGTGTAAAGCAACGAAATTTCACACCTATCTGTAAGGTAAATATGCAGACTGACTAAGAGAGAGAAGAGTGTGTGTGTGTGTGTGTGTGTGTGTGTGTGTGTGTGTGAGAGAGAGAGAGCGAGAGAGAGAGGAGGAGGAGAGGGGGTGTAGGAGTGAATGCACGGTAAACACGCTGACACTGTGAGCACAGCTGAGAGTGCTTAAGTCTTGTGCCTGTAACAGGCCCCACATTGTTCCCCCAGACGCCCGTGGCTGTTTTCCTCATGATGATTAGAGCTCATTTCACTAAAACATGAGGCTCTCTCGCGCACACACACACACACACACACACACACACACACACACACACATACACTCAGCAGAGGGTTACACACTTTTAGTCTACTCTTACTCATTCACTCTCTCACTCACTCACTCACTCTCTCACTCACTCACTCACTCCTTCACTCCCTGTCTCTGTAGACCAGTGTACTTACTATCTCTCTCTCTCTTTTGTTCCTGCTTTATCTTTTCTAGCTTCTCCCTTCCCCCCTGTTCCTCTACACTCTCTCTCTATCCCTCTCTCTCTCTCTCTCTCTCTCTCTCTCACTCTCTCTCTCCCTCTCTCTCAGGTCTCACAGGATATGGCGAATCATGTCCCAACTCTCTCGGCATCACACGACTCGTACGGTTGCCTAGCAACCTCTCTGACTCTCGATCTGCTGTGTGATTTAGACAGATTATTTCATTGACAGAAGTTGGACACTGTTCCGTCTGTACAGCAAGCCCCCGGACCGGTGATAGGCGAAAATAAGAATCACTGACAATAACTGCCAGCTGTTGCATTGCTACTGTGGGTCTCTGCTGCCTTGTTTCCCACCAAGACTCAAGATTTGAACCAAGGGCCTTCTCGTCTACAGTCAGATGCTTTGTTAGTGTTCGACATCCTCTTTAAAGTCATCTCTTGTCTTCTGTGGCTCACAGCAGTCTCCTGACACTGCAAGGCTATAGGCTAACATATTTATTCATGATTGGTTATACATACTTTTTGTAAACAAACTCTCACTACAAACAAATTGCAAAAAAACACACTCTTGAACTCTTGCAAACTGAAAGACTTCTTGAAATGTAGGCTACATGACACTTTGCATTTTTGTGTGAATTGGTATCAGGCAGGTATTAGGAATTAAAGGCACATCCATTTGGTACATTGGTTCATGATACATCCAGGTTTGTTGTTGGCACATAAATGCAGTTTGTAATAATTGGCAGATAAAAGGACCAAAACAACTAAATGCAATCCAAAGTGTGCAGTCTTTATGGTTTATTTAATTTAATCCATTGTATGTCATAAGTATAAATTATAATTGTCAAACATTCACAACAACAACAAAAAGTTCCTACTAAAACATATTTCTCAAAATGTTGAGCTATATCCTCCGTTTTTATGAATTGTCATAAATCATTTTTTATTAGTATTTTGTTTTCCAAGTCATTTTAGTGGAACCGTATTGAATTATTGTTATTTGATTTATCTTTACTCACTCCAAACAACAATCCATTTTCAAAAATGGAGATATAGCGTTTTGGAACCAAACTCTTCATTTGCTCCCTGCAGTAGACGTGTACTATAGTCTGAAAACCAGCGCACGCACGCATACACACACACACACACACACACACACACACACACACACACACACACACACACACACACACACACACACACACACACACACACACACACACACGCCTCAGGGGTCTCCAAATTGGATGATGCCTGCTTAAAGGAGCTTTTCAAGAGTTGCCTAAACAGAGTATAGTCACCATGGTGTTAATTCATTTCACAGACACCCAAAGAAAAAAGACTTACAGCCCTTCCATTCATCTTTATTACCCTGATTGAAAGGGTACACACTCACACAGCCCTAAATGAACTTCTCCTCTCCGCACGCTGCATGTGACTCAGCTGACATGATGACAACTCGGACAACTCGTATCTTATCTGTTGTCTCCACAAAGACCGCTGTCAATGACAAGAATGCTCTCTGTTTGGCGTGGTTCATTATGAAATGACTCATTAAAGAGGGTTTCTCACTCAAAGAGTGTTTTCTTATTTCTATCACTGATGCTCTGCGGTGTTTTATGAGTGAGTGAGTGAGAGAGAGAGAGAGAGAGATAGAGAGAGAGAGAGAGAGAGAGAGAGAGAGAGAGAGAGAGAGAGTCTGTGGTAGGGTGGATTTGGGGGATAAAACAGAAGCAGAGTTCCTGGGAAACGTGCAGCAGAGGGAGATGGTGTTGGTGGGTACCTGTGTGCTGGTCCCAGGCGCACCTCATTGCTGCGCTGGCACAGTGCCCATATGGTGCCCACATGCCACCATCTGTCGCTGGAGAAGAACACTGCTTTGGTATTTTTCACCCCTCCTCCCCACCCCCTCCCGCTTTTCTTTTTTCTTTTCTCTTTTCTTTGATACCTCGAGCAGCTCTCCTCGTCCTCAGCCCTCCCCTGCCTCCTCCTCCTCCTCCTCCTCCTCAACAAATGTCAATACGAAAACAAGCGGACAGATGAGCCCAGAGAGAAGACAACCCCCTTACACACACACACACACGCACACGCACACGCACACGCACACACGCACACACACACACACACACACACACACACACACACACACACACACACACATCTGACACCCCTCATGCCCCTGATCACCCTCAGCTCAACAGCAAACACATGCTCCAGCTAATCAGCTTAGCATTTAAGGATGACACTCTCTCTTTCTTTCTCCCCCTCTCTCTCTGTCTGTCTGTCTCGCTCTCTCTCCTATCTCACCCCACTCTTCCTCCTCCCCTCCACTGCATCCCTCTCTCTCTCTCTCTCACCCCACTCTTCCTCCTCCCCTCCACTGCATCCCCCTCTCTCTTTCTCTCTCTCTCTCCTTCTATCTCACGCCACTCTTCCTCCTCCCCTCCACTGCATCCCTCTCTCTCTCTCTCTCTCACCCCACTCTTCCTCCTCCTCCCCCCCACTGCATCCCTCTCTCTCTC
>NC_084999.1:25928151-25933151 GCF_963854185.1 Sardina pilchardus
TTGAGGATGCTTTGCTACACAAAACACCAGTGCGCTCAATCTGCCTCTCGTGATCTCTCCTCTCTCTGTCTCTCTCTGTCTCTCTCTTTCTTTCACATCTTCTCTTCACTTTTCCAGCCCTCCCTTCCACTACACCATCATTGCTCTCTCTGCCGACGACACAAGCAGGGACATGTGACAAAATGAACTCCCTTTGAAAGAATGTGCCGTCTTTTTCTTAATCTCCTGTGATCAATCTAACGGGGTGTTTTTGTTGCTGTCATTTTATTTTTCACACTTGAGTAAATTGTCTTTATAATTGTATGATTGCAACAGATAATGTCAGGGTCTTTTTTAGCAGTTTGGGCTAATTGTAGGTGTAATTGAAATATGGGAGTGAAACAAAAGCAAAAGTTTTCTTGGGTGAATGGAACAGGAAAATTCATAATTACACAGACATAAATGCAGATCATACAGCATACCAATGCCCCCCCTCCCCACAGACACACACACACACACACACACACACACACATATATATATACACACACACTCACAAAATACATACACACATACACACACACACACACACACACACACATTCTTTGTCCAAGTCTGCATGCTGCAGGGCATGGTTAATTGGTATTTGAAAGGTTTACCAGTTAATGGCAGGCCAGTGCTTTTGTGTGTGGTGACTGGTGTGAAGTGTTATCATTAGTAATACGATTAACACCTCCCTCACACACCTCCCTCACACACATACACACACACCCCTCCACTCACACCTCTCTCACACACACTGCACCCCCACCACCCACACACCCATCATTAGTAATACGATTAACACACCCCTCACCCCCCCCCCCCCCCCCCCCCACACACACACACACTTACACCTCCCACATGAACTTGTAAACTGTTAAAACTTTATAAACGAGCTCTGCTCCTCGACTGACCAAGCCTTATCAGACGTCTGGCCATCGGCTTGGTCTGCGGTCCCTATTATTCCGAACATGCTGTTCCAATCACTGGCAGACCACCCCCAGCCCTAACTACAGCGTGGGATTGATAGCTAATTTAGCACAAGATAAGATCTGGTGAGAGAGCCACTGCTCTAAGGTTCTGCTACAGCGGCAGCTACATTTATTGACGTTACCAAGCAGCCTGATGTATGCTGGGCTTCGGCTTGTGACTCAACAAATGTTCGCTGTTCATGTGGAGGAAAATGGCGGCCATGGCTCATCGTGTGCCACGTGTCACATCCTGTCAGGCATACACAGTAATGTCAGGTGTTCCTCATTACACTGCCAGCTCTCATATCGAACACATCTCCTCTCCTCCTTTTGCTCTCCACCCTCTCCACTCCTCTCTTCATTTTCTCCCTCCTCTCCTCTCCTCCATCCTCTCCTCCCTCCTCTTTCATCTCCTCTCCTCTCTTCCTTCCTCCTCTCTCTCCTTCTCCCCATCTCCTCTCCTGTCTTCCTCCCTCCCCTCTATCCTTCTACCCATCTCCTCTCCTCCTCTCTTGCTCCCTCCTCCTCTCTCCTCTCTCTCCTTTGCCCTGCTCCACTCTGCTCCCGCTGGCCAGAGGTGGTAATTACCTTGTTAATATATTAGTGCTGAGCATCGATTACCTGCCTAATCCTATCAGAGTCTGCTCATTGATCCCTCATTGAGCGTGCCAACAATACGCACTTTCAGCGCGCGGCCGCTCAATAGCGCTCCTACAATGGGCTCACTCGCAGCTAATTGGCTAAAATAAGCCAAACATTTTGCTTTCTCGCGCCGCTCCCCCGATCAATGGGGAGTGTGGCTGCTGAATTCAGATGACTTTCTTAACAACGAAGCAGTCCCCCCTCCCTACCCCTCCTCCTCCTTGTCTCCCCTCTCTTCATCTGTCTGTCTCGCTCTGTCTGTCTCTCTCTCTCTCTCCTCGTCTGTCTGTCTCTCTTTCTTCTGGAGTCTCTCTCTTCTCTCTCTCTCTGTCTCTCTCTCTCCTCTTCTGTCTGTCTCTCTTTCTTCTGGAGTCTCTCTCTTCTCTCTCTCTCTCTGTCTCTCTTTACAACCCTCTCTTTCTTTCTCTTTCTTTCTTTAGTTCCTCCTAGTAACACCCCTCTGGTTGACTGGGTCCTCCTGTCCATACTTTTTTTCCCGTCATCCTGTGACATTGCATTTTTCTCTTTGTGTCCATTTGTTGGTTAGCTGTTGTGTGGGAGGCGGCGACATTGCCGGAAGCGGCGCGCATCTTCTTTGTTCCACTCCTTTCATCCTCCTGCATTTCTGTCCTCTCTCCTGTCCTCCAGTTCTGCCGCTTGTCTGTCTCGTCTCCCTCTCTTCCTGCTCTGCAAGTCTGTCTTGTGGTCGCACATCCATCCACTGCCCTCCCAGACTCTATTCCTGTCCCTCCTACAGCGCTCCCCTCTCATTTCTCTGTCACAGGCTTTTTCTGCTGCCTCATCGCCTCCCTTGTTCAGTTCAATTCCAATATGTTTTATGTATGACATGTCAAAGAATAGTGCTGACAAGGCATCGAAAACAGAAACATAGAAGCACAGTGAACGCACGCGCACACACACACACACACACACACACATACACACACACACACACACACACACACACACACACACACACATGCACACACATGAACACACACACACACACACTGTAATGTCCATTTTCTAAAGGTTTCCTTGTGGTGATGAAACACTAGGGCCTGGCAGGATGAACGCACCTTCTCTTTCACATGGCAAAAATTATATTCATTTTGTCCATGTACAGAAACGAAAGATGAATGAAAAGTTGCTGTGAATAAATCCAAAGGCAAGGTCCGAACGAAATAATTGTTTAATGACATTAGAATTTCCAATTTCCTAATCAATGTAAATTGCAATGTCACCTGGTAAGCCCCGAAAATGCACAAAAAAACAATATAATAATTCAAAATATACTAATGGCAAACATTCAGAACTAATCCAAATGATCCAAACCAATTTCCTCATCAATGTAAATTGCAGTAAAATACCAACTGTGAAGAAATGGCTATATTGAGAAGCAAGAGGGCATAAGTGACAAAAAAAATCATGTGAAAGCTCTTGATGAGCTCTTTCTAACTGACAAAATTATAGAAGTAAAGTATTCATAAATATAAAGTTATTGAACAAAAACTAAAGGTCTTATAAATAACTGTGGATATACAGAAGCAGTTAGAGTTGTTTTGGCTCTCCTGTAAAGTACCCAGGGATACTGCTCCTCTACATGGAGTGAGTTTGGAGAGCTATAGCTATAGCTGCAGGTGGACAGGTGCTCTGAGAATGACGGCTACTTTGTCCTTCTGTTGGAGTCTGGACTAAACTGCACCCAGTACAGGTCTCCAATGAGTATTAATTTGCCAAGTGATGGCTCCAGCCTCAGCCTGGACACTATTCTTTCAGGCTTCCTTTCGGAGCCTCTGGACCTGAAATGTCAGTTTGGCAAATAACTAATCCTATGGGAGCTGTGGTGTGTGTGTGTGTGTGTGTGTGTGTGTGTGTGTGTGTGTGTGTGTGTGCTTCTTTCCAGACTCCCACGCAGAGTCACGTGGTTTTTTTAAAGACTATGTGAGACTTCTCATGGCTTTATTATGGTATGCTCGGCTGTTGAAATGTTTTGAAATTAGGAATATGTTTGCTAAACGCATCAAGGTAGCGATGTCTTTGAAGTGATTTCTTATTGCAGTGTAGAAGGAAGTGCTCCACTGTCTCCTTCTCCCCTGTCATGCAGTGAGTGACCACACAGCCTTTGTTCTCTGGATGAGCTGTTTTGCGTCTGCCATTTCCCACGGCCAGACTCCAGCCTCTCTGCCTGTATTCGGTGAGCCAATACCGTAGCCTGTGCTGACTGATATTCTCTATGTATGTCTAGATAACACTTGAATGCGTGTTTTTTTTTTTTGTTCGTTTCTCTAATGTTCGATTAGGTTTGGCTGTTCCCATAGTGCTCAACAGTCCCACCCCCATTTCACGAGGGCTTACAGTCCGGAAGTAAATCTTCCACTCATTTTTCCCACTGACGTCATTCGAAATCTGTATATAAAGAGTTTTAGACCTTTCCTTCGGCTGACAAGCTGTGACGGGACTTGGAATCATACAACCGTTCATATCAAGCAAAAAATAAAAATACTGTGGAACAATACTGTGTATATTTTCTTTTTCATGCGTGGGGAACTACTAATCCCAACAGCCTTTGCGAATTACACATTTTCATGCATTCCATCCTAACCATAGTTTAACAAGTTTACTCTTGAATGTAAGAGAACACAATGACTAACTTCCTTCAATTACCACTGAGTAATTCTTTATGCTAATTCTAAATACTTTAATGATGAGATAAACTGTTTTCATTGGATGGCTACACATCACTTCTGATTCCAGCAGGTTCCAACGAACGAGCAGTGGCGTGGAATAAGGCATAAACATTCTCTACCAATCAAAGGCTCTGCTTTTAAACTTTAGGATTTTGGGGATTTTTTTTTCTTCTCAAAACAAGATACTCTATCTCTGATTCTACTGTATAAGAGCATATGCAATCACTTGGTCATGGTATTGGTGGTATTTTCAGTCGACCACGGACTGTTATAATTGTATGGCTTATAATCCAATTCTCAATGGAGAAACTCAGTTGGATTCTTACTTCCAGAATTGATTGGACTGTTGAGCTGGGAGGTATAATTTCGATTTTGCCATCGTTTCAAGAAGTTGCCTGATTTATTGCTCCTTGCTAGACAAGATTTTCTGACACTATAGGGATGGCCCAAACTCTCTACACCTTGGTGTCAAAGTCAACAACATTGACAACACTGAGCTACAAGACCAAGGAAGTGACTTCAGGTTGACTTCCAGGTCATAGAAATTGGAAAAATTAAATGTTAAAATCAGGGGTTTTTTTTGTTGTTTCTTTTGATCTGACCATAAAATTGGGATTCTCAATTTAATGTAAAATAAAATAATCATACACAGACCTCAGATGATATAGGGTCAAAT
>NC_084999.1:25953258-25963258 GCF_963854185.1 Sardina pilchardus
TCAGGAAAGATCCAGATCCAGAATCGAACTTGTGTCGCCAGCGTAAGGCGCAGGTGCCCCAGCCAGTTGTGCCACAGCTGGGGCTGCATTCAAGCATGGTGAAGATTGTCAACTCTGTTTACAATTTTGCTCTTAGAATTATGATTAAATTCTTGTTTTAAATGCATATCAGAAGATGTGTTGCTACTCATTTTTACCACAGGATTTCTTTAAATGTATATGTTAAAGCTATCCTTTTCTTTTAACCTTTTTTGTAGAAAATATGCACCACTTGGAAACTTGCCAGTGGAATGTTATTTTCTATTATGATTTATTTCAGGACAAAGTCACAGTCACAGTTCAGAGAAAGTCAAGTCACAATCTTATCAAATGTAAATTGCTTCTGTGAGACACAAGCTCTCTTGGGGAAGAAATGTAAAAATGACAGATTTGACAGATTTTGACAGATTTTTCTGTTAGTTCAAAGTACATGTTTTTGTCTTACAGGTTTAAAATCAGCAAATGCTTGTCACCTTTTATAGTGTGCTCTATGACTATAAAAAAAAGTTTCATGATAAACACTTTTTCGTTTTCTCAGCAGTTGAAATGTACCCAAAATTATAGAATTACATCCCCCACACAAACACACTCATACACCCAACCACATACACACACACACACACACACACACACACACACACACACTCATACAGAATGGAGGAATGCTTCAGCCAAGACAATAGAGCTACAAATGGGATTGGTAAAAACAGTGTTTGGTGTGTCTGTGTACAAGCATGGGTTTGTTAAAATGCATTCCTGTTTGTGTACACGTCTGTATATGCAAATGTGTGTGTTAGAGTGTGCATGTGTGTGTGTGTGTGTGTGTGTGAGAGAGAGAGAGAGGGAGAGAGAGAGAGAGAGAGAGAGAGGTTTGAAGGTATGATAGATGCCCAGATAATTAGATGGACACATGACCACACTAAGCATTTGTGTACTGGTACGTGTAACTTGGCTCTTCCAGAGAGTTTCTCCTCCACTGTCCTGTTTGCTGTGGCATTTTGTGACATTTGAGCATATGGGTATGATTTCACTCCCGAGGCAGGCTGTGGGGGGAGGGGGGAGGGAGGGGGGTATTAATCCCTCAGGATGGACAGAATAGAGATAATCCCAAAAACGAATAATAAAACTGCTCTCTGGTGGTCTGCCATTGATCGTGACACACACACACAGACCCCCTTCTCTTCTCTCCGGCTGAGGAACAGGTGTGTGTGGGCTCAGGCTGGGTCGTGGCGCATCACAGGACACATACACACACACACACACACACACACACACACACACACATACACACATACACACACACACACACACACACACACTCATACACTCACACACACACACACACTCACATCTGGGAGAGACATCTGTGTGTGTCGGTCAGGTGTGGAGGAGTACAGACAATAGCACGCTTCCTCTGAGATGTGGCTGCAGATGTGCCTCTTGAGGAATGTGTGTGTGTGTGTATGTGTGTGTGTGTGAGAGAGAGAGAGATAGAGAGAGAGAGAGAAAGAGAGAGAGAGAGTGTATGAGGGTGTGTGTATGGGAAAATATGTATTTTGTGTTTGTGTGTGTGTGTGTGTGTGTGTGTGTGTGTGTGTGTGAGAGAGAGAGAGAGAGAGAGAGAGAGAGAGAGAGAGAGAGTTAGAGAGTGGGTGTGTGTGTGGGGGAGGGGGGGGGCTATATACATTTGTGTGTGTGTGTGTGTGTGTGTTAGGGGGGTAGGGGACAGGAGGATGCAGTTTTGGTGCAGGGATTTCCGAAGGGCGTGTGGTTTCGTGTGCATATGTGTTTGTGTGTATGTGTGTGCTCTTGAGAATGTGTGTACGTCAGTTAATACATTTGCATGTGTGTGTAAGAGAGAGAGAAATATGTGAATAAACTTTTCAGTAAGTGAATGTATATGTATATGTTTATGTTTGTATATGTGAATGTGTGTGTGTGTGTGTGTGTGTGTTTGTGTGTGTGATTAGGGTGTGTGCGTATGACTGTCTGATTAAGTGTGAATATACTGTTCAGTGGGCGTGGCCTCAATATTAGCATGTCACCCCTTTGGGCACACTCTCCGTGGCAACAGCGTGAGGGGGGGGGGGGGGGTCACCTGTCTGTGTGCAACTACAATGAGCCATGGTGGTGTGTGTGTGTGTGACTCACACACACAGCCCCCCTCTCTCTCCGGCAGTAAACAGCAGAGGATTAGCCAATCTGCCTTTGCGCCTTCTTATCTTACTTTCGGGGCGTCAGGACGAAAACCGCAACCTTCTGTCTCTCTCTGTCTTACACACACACACACACCCACCCACACCCACCAACACACCAAACACCAACACACCACACACACCCACACATACTCACACCACACGCATGCTGGTGACTGCTAACTGGGAAAAGGCGGTGCTGGGGGGGGGGGGGGGGGGATTATGTGCACCTAAAGACCACAATGTTTCCCTTTCAGGAAATAGAAGAAGAAGTGATGAAGGAGTGAGACAGAGAGATGGAAAGATAGAGTTTGATTGAGAGAGAGAGAGAGACACTCAAACAGGAAGACACATAGACATAAACCCAGCAGGACAGAGGGAGAGATGGAGGGAGAGGTGAAGGGAGAGATGGAGGGAGAGATGGAGAGAGAGATGGAGGGAGAGATGGAGAGAGATGGAGAAAGAGATGGAGAGAGATGTAGAGAGAGATGGAGGGATAGATGGAGAGAGAGATGGAGGGAGAGATAGAGGGATAGATGGAGAGAGAGATGGAGAGAGAGATGTAGAGAGAGATGGAGGGATAGATGGAGGGATAGATGGAGAGAGAGATGGAGGGAGAGATAGAGGGATAGATGGAGAGAGAGATGGAGAGAGAGATGTAGAGAGAGATGGAGGGATAGATGGAGGGAGAGATGTAGAGAGAGATGGAGGGATAGATGGAGGGAGAGATGGAGGGAGAGATGGAGGGATAGATGGAGGGAGAGATGGAGGGAGATATGGAGGGAGAGATGGAGGGAGAGATGGAGGGAGATATGGAGGGAGAGATGGAGGGAGGCCAGAGGTCTGGCGTTGGTCAGGCTGTGCCAGTCTCCTCGCTGGCATGCATGGTCGGGCACGTCGGCTTCGCCCCCTTCAACCATTCACGCCAATGCCAACACCAATGCCATCTCTCCACAACCACATAAAAGCCGAGAGAGAGAAGGGCACAGCAGCACGTCAGCTGACCGCCTCAGTGTCTCTACCTGAAACAACACTGGAGTCACGGCCGCCGCCTCACGTTACACCACACACACACACACACACACACACACACACACACATCAGGACACGGCCTGGACACTATCATCTGGACCTTCCTGATTATACAGCTGCCGTGATAACCCCCGATAAATAGCCCACTTATTTTATTTGCACTGAAAACACTTGTGAGAGACATACAGCCACTTCTGCTCAACACTGGTGTGTGTGTGTGTGTGTGTGTGTGTGTGTGTGTGTGTGTGTGAGAGTGAGAGAGGGAGAGAATGTGTGTGTGAATGAGAGACAGAGAGAGAGAGAGAGATAGTGAGTGTGTGTGTATGTGTGTGTGTGTGTGTGTGTGTGTGTGAGTGTGAGAGTGTGTGCGGGGGCGGGCAGGCAAACAGAAGGCAGAAGGTCAGACAAAAAGAGACAGACAGTGGGCAGGACAGAGACACTTCCATTAGACTGGCCGGTGATTGCAAAATCCCCTCCATGCCCAAACTAGTGACCACACACTCAACCACGCTCGTTTTCCTCGTCCGGCTCCGGGACAGCTGAAGCGACAGTCTCCAGAATGTGGCCGGTGTGGTGCGGTGCGGTGCGGTCCGGTCTCGTCCGGCGACTGTGAGAGCGCCGGGGGCCTGGAAATGAGGTCACTGGCCTGGAGCGAGGCTCCGCTCACCCCCCCGCCACCTCTGTTAATGAATACTGCTGGTGTCACGGGTGGGTGAGGAGGAGGGTGGGGGCCGTGTAGGAGGGGTGGGAGGGGGGGTTAAGCGGGGGCTGGGGGGTGGCGGTGGGGAGGGGGGGGGGTGGAGGGGGGGCGTACGACTGACCTTCAGCCTGCTCTCACAGGACCAGTGATCTCCTACGGCCCTGCAACGCCTCACTGCACCTCCCTCTGAAGATGGGAGAAGAGTGGGAGAGAGAGAGAGGGAGGGGGAGAGAGATAGAGAGAGATAGAGAGAGAGAGGGGTTGTGTGAGAGGGGGAAAAGGACAAAAGGGAATTATAAAAACAAGAAAGAGAAGTAAAAATATCTTCATATCCTCTCCGCCATTAACATCCATTTGATTTAACACTCCATTGTCCATTTGATTTAACACTCCGTGTCCATTTGATTTAACACTCTGTGTCCATTTGGTTTAACACTCTGTGTCCATCAACATCCAACTATTTGATTTCTCAAAATAGGAACAGCACTCTAGAATCATTAGAAGCATTTCCATGTCCAAACAGTCTACATGTCACTGTGTTTTTCTTGACTTCAACGCTAAGGAACGAACATTTCTGCAGTTCCTCAAGAGAGGTCCACAGCACCATTTCTGCCTCCTCTCAGGTGTTGCGTTAGTCAAGTGTTCCGTTCGTCGTACCGTGGTGTTCGTTTGGTCATGCTTTCATAACTTTTACTGCAGTCTGAAAGAGCGCAGCAGAGAGTAGACCTTTAGCGACAGGGATCGCACAGGGATCAAGAGTCCTTGACTAAAAGAGAACTTCAATGAAGGTCAAGGATTAGGCTTAATCAATGTATGGAAAAATGCCCTGTGGTGTTGAAGCCTGCTTTATCGGTCAGTGTTGTGTTACTGACCAAAGGCCAAAGTAGCCTCTTCTGACCAGATATTCTGGCCGAGGTCAGAGCAGGTTACGCGACCACATACAGCAAAACCTTCAACACAACAACACAGCAAACCTTCAACACAACAACACAGCAAACCTTCAACACAACAACACAGCAAAACAGGCCCGAGGCGCCGCTGTGCTCTGTGGTGCGTCCACTCTAACCCCAGACAGAGTACCAATGGTCAGAGGAGACCACTCAACCCCTTTAAACCAGATAAAGCACGCTTTAATCCGCCGCTCTTCAGACGCCTGCCAAGATTCAATGCATTTAGTCATAAACGAGTCACATAAAAACCTGCCCTCAGTGTTCTCTAGGACTACTACTGTGCGACTGCACCACTCTTCCTAATATCACAGCGCCCGGACCAAACAGGACACACAGCTACCCTTTCACTGGCCTGACCACACGTCCAACAGCCATTTCTCCCCTTTTCGACAGCGAGAGACCAGGACTGCGTTCTACGCAGACGCTGTCGTATCATGCGCGAGGGCTACGGCCAAAGAACATATCGTAACTCACTCCTCAGTGTCAGCCAGAGTCTCCGGCACTTGTGGAAAAGGAGCACATGAAAGCGCTGATTTGTCTGCCCTGCTGTTTTATTCTCTCGCTCGCTCAGTACTGAGCAGCGTCCAGACACTTGAAGGATGTTTTTGATTCCCACTAGAGGCCCACGTACGGACGGCACTGGAAGGGCCAGGGCCCGATCCAGCGGCTGGACAGACTCCTCCTCGCGATCGGTTTCATCTCTGACCCAGCCTTTGATTGTGACATGAGTGACATATCTTGGTTGCTTTCCCCGTGGTTGTAAATAATGTTTCTCTTCCTAGTGCATGTGTAATGCATTTTTGATCACATCCAGGTGTTCAGCTTTTTCCACCAGCTGGTCATTCCCTTAGCTGCAGGCCTCCTCCTCCAGCTCCACTCTCCCCAAAGGTGGAGGTGGTAAATTGATTTACCCAAGTATGTATGAGTATGGAATTGTTTTTGTGTGTGTGTTTTTTTTCCTCTCTCTCTCTCTTTAGACTGAAAATCCATCAAGCCTCCAGTAAATACAGTACGTACACACACACACACACACACACACACACACACACACACACACACACACACACACACACACTCACAGACAAGTACACACATGCACATGCACTCTCACTCTCACTCTCACTCTCTCTCTCACACACACACACACACACACACACACACACACACACACACGGACCCACCACCAAAGCCACAGATTGACAGATGTTGTTTGGATTTGAGGGGTGTGGATAGAGATCAGCTGTTTGGATTAGTGGAGACTTTCTGAAAGAGATCTCTTCCGTTCTGAACCCCTGTTCTGCTGCGCTACGCTAAGCTTTGGACAGGCACTGGACAATGCCTGATGTAGCTAACATGCAGCCAGCAACCACTAAGGACCGCTAATCCCAAGAGGGGGAGAGAGGCATTCTTCACGAAAGGACTGAAGAGAACTAGTCAAAGCAGTCAGTTTTGAAGGCATAATCCAGTTGCAAATGCAATAACCCACACATTTAAAGCAATCCTAAAAATGGGCAACTCAGATCTCACTAAAAAATCAATGACATGCCACAGTGAGTGGGAACAAAATATTTGAAGCAGTGTGTGTGTGTGTGTGTGTGTGTGTGTGTGTGTGTGAGAGAGAGAAAAGACGGAAAGAGGCGTTTTTAAGAGGTAGTGCACAGGGGGATACCGAGGTGTTCAGCCTCTCTGATCGTACAGAACAGACAGCTCCTGGGTTTGTGTTAATGGTGTCTGTGTTACTCCCAGTTGCTTGGCAACACATCTGCCATGACAGCACAGGTTATTCCTACATCTTTAATGCAATGCAGGGAACTTGGAGCTTGGAGTGAGGGCTTAATCCAAGTAACTCGGTGAAAACGAAAGAACGCTCTTTTCACTCGTTTTAGAAAACATTTAATAGCCGTAATGGAGTGGAAATTATAAATGCAGGCAAGTCGATCAGAGGATCCTAAATCAGTGGCAAACTGTAAACATCTCACGATAGCCATAGCCTATCGGCTCGGTGAGGGAGTGAAAGTCCTCCCGTACGATTGACCTCTATGGTCCCGAGCGCTGCCTTGCCTAATTGCAGCCCCTGCGGTATCGATTCTCATCATGAGTTTTATTTGACATCGCGGCTACACATAACCCAGAGAGAGGCACTGTGCTCTGGGCGCAGACGTGAAGAGCCCTGTCTGTTGCAGAGCTGTTTGCGAAAAATGATTCGGGTCAACACACTATATCATTTTTATTGTTGTCATAGAGATCTTTTTTGTTTACTTGCGCTGCTCCAATCACTTGATAGAATTATTTGGACAGATGTGAACATTTTCTTTAAAATAAAAGAAATCGATCTAAGAAAGTTTCAGACGCCAGGGCGAAAATCAAGTTCATTTCCTGATAAATGAAATGAAAAATGACTTGTAATTGGTCCTGCATGTAGCCTGGCTGACTAGGTTGTTTGATGATGAAATGGGACAGTCTATCCAGTGTTAGTTACATCGGTGGGAACGAGCCTTGATAGATGAAATGATGATTAGATCTAGGCAATTGTTTGGCTGCTTTTGGATGTGAATTTATTGCAGCCACTCAGATGTCTGGAAGGCCATTGTGGATGTCAGGCTATTTAAAAAAGCAATGGCTATTGATGTATGTAGTTTAACAAATACTGCACCATATTGTGTATTTCGATCCACTATGTCTGACGAATGATAAATTCCTTTATAGCATCCTCTGAAACGCTCTTCAAAATAAGCTTATTTTCGTTTTAGTAAGGCCAAATAATAGTAGGCCTAAACCTTGGAAACATTCAAAATAGAATTTCTAGAACTATTTTTTCGACATGTAGATCTATAGGTTAGTCAACCTGCATCTCTTAAAATGCGCATTTTGCAACTTTCTGTGCGCTGTAGGCTATTTCGGTTCCAGTCCATACTTAGGCTTTTGCTTAGGCTATCATAGGCCTACGAAAATAGGCTACCCGATGTAACCTTAAGCTGTTCTTTCTTTTTCGATGCACTATGAGGTGGAGCCTACAGTATGTGAAATTACAAGGCTGTTTTTATGTGCGCTGGTGAAAACGGGTGTGAGTGACCATTTAGCAGTTTTGCTAATGAATTATTACAATGATAGATTTAAAAAAAATGTAATGTTTAATTAAATTAAATCATAATGTTTATTACCTACAATAGTTGCTTTAATCAAAAACACACGGAGACTTTCATTGGAACTATATTTAAAACGGAAGGAAAACATTTGTATCATTCACATAATAAATACATTTGTCAACTTTCAAATTTTTTCTCCTTTTTTCTGTTTTAACTCATATTTACATCATAAATAAATTCAAAAATGAAAAAAAAGAAGAAGAAATTCTGCTTTCAAAAAACTAAGTTATACAAGAAAATCCTCCTAATCAGTATAAATAACCTAAGCGGGGAGAGTGGAAGGACACACACACACACACACACACACACACACACACACACACATGATAGTGGTCAGCTAGCCTCTCCTCTTGAGTAGGAGCTTCCTCCATATTCCAGAAAGCAGCACACACTTGCATTCATGCACACTCCCTCTGCCTACTCATCCACCCATTCCTCCACTCAGCCTCTACCCAAACCTCCACCCTTCCCACCATGAACACCTGTCCATTCTCCTGCTCCACCCATGAGTGATCCCCTGATCCCACACCCCAGTCTAGGCTCCCTCTGGATGGCATGCACCCACCATCCCTCAGCCCCAGGACCTCTCTCAGGGGCCTGCCTCCAGCCCAAGCCTCTCTCAGGGCCCTGCCTCAGTGGGCCTCCTCACCTTGCCTGCAGGGATGATATGGGGGATGATGCGACCGTAAGAATTGCATATTATCGGAAAGCGGCTGCCGTGTGCTGGATTTCTTCCGCTGCTATCGTTGTTAGCGTGGTGGTGTGCATGGTGTGCAGCGAGACCTGCCTGGGGGGGGGGGGGGGGGGGGGGGGGGGGATTACGCGTTGGGTTAAAGTAAGACAATGTAGGAGTTCCCCTTCTTCCTCGCCCATGTTCCATGCGCTGGGGAACCATCGAGCTCTAAGGGGGAACCCAACGCATGGAGAACTGATGAGAAGCTACATAGTGCAATACCAGGGGTGCCTCTCAACATCTCTCCTCGATCCTTGTTCCTCCAGGCTCGTTCCCACCGATGTAACTAACACTGGATAGACTGTCCCATTGTTGCCGCCCCATCATTCTTTATCTAGATCAGTGAGAGTGAGGACTGAGGGAGGAAGGGAGGATGTATAAAAGACGAATGAGAGGCACCCCAGGCATCCTAGGTGCATCGACAGAGATGCAGTTCTGCTCACAAGTCTGCATATCACAGAAACGAGTTGAAGTCATCAATTTCAAGGTAAAAAGAAACTACATTGTGTTGCTTTAAAGACGATTCTGTGTCATTGGAGCTGAACACAGAGGGAGAGTGCTGTAGTGATACAATAAACAAAGAACAGGAGATAAAATCATACCCATGTCACTGCAATAAAAAGTGCATTTCAAGTGAACTCTATCTCATGTCATCAAATCATCACATAAAATGAAAGAGAAAACAAAAACAAACAAACAGAACAGGAAGAGAGTGGCTGGACAGGCTTGTCGCTACATACTCGGGCGCTGGACTTTTTCCCCCACGATGCACTGGGTGAAGTCTCCCAAAAAGATCATCAGAAAAACAAAAACAAAAACAAAAACAAAACCACAAATACAAACAAACAGGTTGGGCAGGCTGCTGTGGAGAGTTCATGGCATAGCCTCAAAAGTTTGTGTGTTTTCTTTTTCTCGCTGTTGTTTTTCTTGTCCATGATGGCCGGCCAAACACCCGCCACGTCCCCCCTTCAGACCGGGCGTCAGCTGCCGTTGGTGATGATGACGGAGGTGCCCTTGTGTCCCGGCGTCTGCTCGGCGCCCGGCATGCGCAGGTGCGCCGCCACCTCGTACGGCGAGGACCCTCCGCCGCTGCCGCAGTAGCCCCTTAGCGCGTCCGCCTCGTACAGCTGCTCCAGCGCGTAGCCCGTCAGCTGGTACGCCGCGTGCTTGTCCAGGTAGGCGGGCCGCGGGTGCGACGGGTACAG
>NC_084999.1:25973258-25990758 GCF_963854185.1 Sardina pilchardus
TATTTGTCTTCTTTTTGTAGTTTCGATATGTTTTACATTTTGCATTTTTCATCCTTCATCAGCTACGTATCTTTGTGTGTGTATTCATATGAGCAAAACTTTCCAACTCGTTTTAAAGACTTTGCCGCCCATACTCTTTTCCAGTCTGAAAACGTGTATTTCATAACTCCATACTTTCCAGGCCTGTCCAAGGACAATTGAATGAACTCCAAAGCATATTCAGGCCATGGATACTGTCACTGTTCTGATGCAGACGTACAGTGTGCCGAGAGAGAGCGTGAAGGCTCTGCTGATTGGATGAAATCACAGCGAATCAGAGAGAGAGATAGCGATAGCGACAGAGAAAGACAGAAAGAGAGAGAAACAGAGAGAGAAAGAGAGAGAGAGAGAGAGAGAGAGAGATAGAGATAGAGAAACAGCGAGTTGTGAGTACTTACGTGAGCACGTAGTTGACGCTGACGATGCAGTGCGGGCGCGAGGAGCGGCTGTTGTGCACGATGGTGGCGTAGCTCTGGACCCACACCCAGCCGCCCTGCTTGGCCAGGAAGCGGTAGTACTTGGTGGTCACCTGACCTTTCACCAGCACTGCGGAGCAGACGAGGACACCATCGGTCAGCACCAGATGCAGACGAGAGGCACCGAGGCCAAGGGAAAAGATGCAGATGAGGCACAGGCGATGGTAATTAAGGACTGCCTTTACTGGCAAGACTAAGGCGTCCTTTGTTTGTGTCGCATGGGTAACGTACACGGTAGCCTTCACGAAATCACAACAGTAACCCTTGCCAGTCAGGCAAACATGTCGCAGGACTTATGACAGACAGACACAATGCCAACAAGCACACAATGGCAACCAACTCTGAACCAATCATAAGAGTCCCACTGAAAATGATGAAATCCTAGGATTTCACACGGCACAAGGCTTTTTGTAACCAAAGTGAACTCTTTTGACTTCTGGCTATGGAAAAACGTCCCAAAGAGGTTCAGTGGGTTCTGCTTTTTGAATAATCGTACAATCCTTGATTGTAAGATTAGACAATGAGACAAAGACTGATGTGATTGGGTGATTGTTTTGACTGGGGGACGTTATATTTCTGCTTGAGGCACTGCAGCTGTGGCTGAGGCCTTAGAGGTGACGTGCACTGAGAGGGACAGACACACTTTACTCACATAAGTGGTGAGCGCACCGCAGGTGGAATATGTCACATCCGTGGACGTGGTGATACAACGTCTTCTCTATGAGGTCCTGAGGCTCATAGCCTGTCAGCTCTGCCACCCTGAGACGCACACACACAGACACACAGACACAGACACAGACACAGACACAGACACAGACAGACACACACACACACACATACACACACACGAATAGCAAAAGAGAAAAAAGACACATATATTTACAAATATATATTGGTTTAAGGCCTACAGAAACACAAAGTATAAAATGTACTTTGCAGCATACGAATCACACACACACACACACACACACACACACACACACACACACACACACACACACACACACACACACATTCCTAGGTCAGGCCTATTCCATTTCCAATATTTTCTCTCATAACAACCTTATAAAGCAGCTGAGTTTGCCCTGTGGGTCTATCCCGTTATTCTCCTGATGAATTATTGACATGTTAGATGCTAAACAGTGACACCCTAGTTTCAGCGGGTTTACACATTTGCTATTCACTTAATGACACTGTGTCAAGGAGGAAGACTAGGATTTTAAAGATAAACAAACATTCTTCACTCTCTCCCCCAACTCTTTCTCTGTCACTCTTTCAGCAGAAAGCTAAGCCCCAGAGCACGTAGGGTGTTCTAACAACTGATGACCTGTCCCCTTCACAAATTCAAACAGTAGCGAGTGAAGTCCTTACGCACCACGCGAACGCGCACGTCTAACTATCGACTGGTAGCCTACATCAGTTAGCAAAGTGCTAACAACACCAACATCAAACTTGACATCGACACAGGTAACTCACATGCCAAAATACATTTCTGCGCTGTATGCGAATTGGATAAAACGAATGTAAGCTAAATGTTAAATGTTAAATGCTAAATGTGTTTACCTAGAGTCCAGGAAGATGAGCTTCATGTCGAGGCTGGCCCTGAACATGAACATGTTGCTGTGGAGTTTGATCTCTGTCACGGCGCTGGGTGGGAGAGAGTGGCCCACCGCCACCAGCCCCACGTTTTGGTAGCAGCCGTCAAACGGAGACATGTCTAGGCTATACTGCCTGATCTTCAGGTAGCCGCTACAATGGATCACCTGCGATGAGAGGGGCAGTTAGAATGGATAACACACACACACACACACACACACACACACACACACACGAAGAACCAATAGAACATATAGTGTGTTATTATCAGAGGGCAGCCTTAAAGGACATTTCAGGTTAGGCTAGTGGAGGCTTATCAAATTAACTCAAATAAACAATATTCTAAATGTATTCTATTTAAGACATTTGTGCAGTCATTAATTTTTCATGAACAGACTCCACAATGGTAAAACATGTAGGCCTATTGAAGCCTACGCGATGATGACTATTCACGGGGTACAAGGCAATTTAAGTATACCTGAGGAAAATTAATAAACAGAGAGGGCATAAAAATAACACTTAAACGGAGTGATATAAAATACAGTAGCCTATGCTTCCACGGCAAGGCATGAAGCAACAATATCGACTAAAATCAGACTACACTTTTCAGGGAAGACATTACATGTTGTTTTCTCGCTATCCCAAATTACCGTATAAATGCTAAATGCCTATTGAAATCGTGATGAAATACCTTGTATCCGCCGCAGGTCAGGCCAGCATTTCGTTTTGCCAAGACACACTTCATTCTCAGAAAGAAAGAGCGTTCGATCTCGTATTCTAAGACAGAAGGAAAGAGAGGAAATAATAAACAAATGTGACATTTAGCCCGCCTTTACAAAGCCAAAACTAATTAATTCAACTAAAACAACGTTACACATGTCGGGTCCTACCTTGAACAAAGTGCGAATGGTACGGCTGGTGGGCCGTCAGCACAGCGGTCATTTCGTCATGGTCCGCGGGGTGTATATATTCGTAAATGCTATTACCCGTCAGCTCTACCTGTTAAAATGAATATTTGTCATCCCCGCTATGAACACCAACAGCCTACAGATGCCTTGAGGCATGAGACAATAATGGTGACTGCTACTTTGTAGTCGGCCCTATAGGCTGTATGCTATACCAAATGTGTTAAATCACAGCATCACAGAGACCCGCACACTTTACCTGCGACAGGCCCAGATGGACCGATGCGGTCTCGGAAATGTACATAATTTTCCCGTCAGGGGCCACCACAAATATGAACCCATCCAGCGTCTGGGATAAAAAGAGACGGCAGGTTACAGGGCTACAATCGTTAAGAAATTAGCATCTATGGAGATTGAAGGCCACTGCGTTCATTTCGATGACATTCTGATGTGTCAACATAGGTTTACAGTAATTTAAAAAATGTTAAGTTAAAACATAACCAAATGTGATATTCACGTTTGTGATTTGGCCACAGATAAATAATATTTCAATCGGCCCTACACAATCCAATCTTTAGCGTCTTAGAAATTGGCAGTTTATTTCTTATACATGATAATGCAAGCATAATATTAAAAATAATGAATAAAATATTAAATGCACAGGCCTACATTCAGATATTATATATTTATGATAAATTGCACAGACTTAACGGGTCACTGAAAACTTGCGTGCCCAATTGGGATGATGGAAAGCCCATGAAATAATTCTTCTGAATTAACAAAAAGAATCGGAATATAAAACATCGAAATTACTGTCAAACAATTCTGTTGTTGTTGTTGTTGTTGTTGTTATTATTAGCCTATTATTATTCTCATTGTTATTGTTATAATAATAATAATTATTATTATTTTTACCATCAACACAACGAAATAATAAACTAGGTAGGTTGTAGCCTTTTGCAATGGTTGCAACATAAACATAATAAGCAGGGAAACTATCATATATCCTATATATTCATCGATCTATAACGATAATAAACCCATACAATGATGCTTTTCAACGTGATGGCACCATATATTCATACATAAACAACACACACACATAGACATGCATGCGTGTGTGTGCGCACACAGGCGCACATAGGCACACACAGGCTACATACATAAATAGTATAAATTATTCATCGCCGAGTCTAAAAATATGTTTTAAAACGGCAATAGCACTACCTGAAGTAGATGCGATCCCAGCTCTCGTCCAACATTATCCAAAGAGCTGGCACGGCTGACATGACCCCATGATTCCCCAAGGCCTGTGGGAGACATACATCATTTTATTTCTATAGCCTATTTCAACAGCCTTCAAAGCTGTCGCTACAGAAATCTTAAGATAATACATAGAACAAAACATAGTTCTTCTCGTGTTCAACTATATGATTGTTATTATTATTATTATTATTATTATTATTATTATTATTATTATTATTATCATTATTATTATTAGTAGTAGTATTATTTCAGCTATTATTATTATTATACGCAGCTTGGCGACTATTGATTCATTGGACGCACGTCTGTTTTCTTAAAGCAGGAAAAATATTTTCACACTAAATTGACTGTAAACACGACTGGAGAAATGTAAATCGCCTGTGCATATAGCCTACCCGAAGGAACCAACAAAACTCGATACGGCAAACAGGAGTTGCTGTCCCCAGTAAGCCCCTGCGCAATCCCAATTGAAATGCAAATCGTTCGAAAACAAACACGCAGCGAGCAAAGATCACAGCAAAGCCCCCGATTCCCATTTTAATATTAACCAAATATGCACTTCACGTTTACACAACAGAAACAATGAAATTACTCCTTAACCACAACTCAAATACCATGCGTGCCTATTGTTTCTTCCCAACACATGCACAACTGCATCTGAGCGAAAACAGTGGGGTATGAGCCATCTTTCGATTTTTTTTTTAGCTCCTCCAATGACAGAAAAGGCACTCGACAAAAATGAGTGACAGAGGCAGGCGATGACTTACAATTCTCTTACAATTAAGTGAATTTCTGCACTATAATACTACTATAAATATAACAGTATAAATGTATAAAGGTCGGTACAATAGTGTAGGCCAAACGTCCATATGTCTAGCCTATATGAATTTGTGACGTCTAGTGAAACAAAAAATACAAGGGATGTGCATGGGATGCGTAAGGTGACAAGAAAATACGCTGATTTGGTCCTTCCTGTAGGCTACTGGCTCACTGGCTAATTACCAGTCGAGATGTAGGTAGAGCCGCGCGCAGGTCGGACCGGGACGTGTGTTCCGTTTTCTAAGCGGTGTGGGAGCTTGACTTGAGCGCCAGGTTTTTGCACTTGACCTACCGCAGAGGAATAATGCGACCGAAATCAGTACGCTCCGATCACAAAATTAGTTTGCGCAAGAGAGCGCTTTACAATTGCTCAATGCAAAGCTCCTCAAGCCTGCAAAAGCATGTGTAGGTCTCATTCGCAAAGTGCCTTTCAGACAATAAGAGGTTGCTGCTAGGGACAAAGGAGTTAGGCTACTCCAGCAAAAAAAAAAATACTTTCAATTGCTTACACAGTAAAGAAAATGGCATAAAACCCTTTGGAGGCGTTCCAACTCTACAAAAAAGTCTGGGAATAGCTTTAATTACACAATCACATACAACTGTAACATAAATACATACTGCTAAAGGAAGATGTATGTACATTCCGTGTTCGTTTCGTTCATTAAAAACAAAAACAAAACAAAAAATGTTAATGTGGCTGAGCATAAAACCTGTTATGGTATGCAGCCTGCATGTGTTTCTCATTGGTTATACTCCAGCGCTCAATTTCCATTGACACTGGTGATCTCTATAAGGACTTGCCATTATGAATATGTTTCAATAACATGTTGTACAGAATCTGAACTGTGTTATGTTGTCTAGATGTATCAGGGAGAGAGGGCCAGAAGACACCCCAAACTGCACTAAACGCCTCTTCACATTCTTTCGGTGGTCGGTAATTTAAGTAGACTTTAGGCTAAGGTTAACGGGACAGAGGTGAATGTCCACAAAGGATGTCTCCAATAAACCTGGCCGTAAAACATCCTCACCTTCAATGATTTTTCAAATAAAATTTTACTGTCAATTACCCAGTACATTCTCCTCGCACTAGGCCCGGTCGCGCATGGTCTTCAGAGGCGCAATGAGGAAAGACGCTCGATTTAGCCCTCGTCCCTTTGTGCAGGCAGCCCTTCACGCAGTAGGGATGATTTAACGAGGAAAGCACATGGTTCGCTATGCTGTAGCTCGTAAAATGCTCCGCTGATAGAAGTCCCCACATCACAATACAGAGAGACACTCGCCCCGACCCCCTTCCAGGTCCCCGCCTGTGAGACGCTGCACCTTCAATTATTCATCGTTTTATTTTACCAGATGCTGCTTACGCGTGAAATATCTGCCCTTACAATTCCCTGCATGATATCGCCATGTGCAGCTGTGGTAAACATATGTATGTGCCATCCTCTCCCATTCGACGAGTGCTAAATAGGCACCTTTGATTGCTGGGGCTTAATTGGATGATTACTATAGACGCAACATCATGTAGCCTATTTTGCAGCTTTCTTAAGTGTGGTTTAATACCTTACCAGGCAAGGTAATACCTTACCGCTGAACAAGGGGGTTCACTTGCAGGGCACTGAAAAACTCTTCTGTTCATTCTACAATTGTGATCACAAAATTCCACAGCACGGAGGAATGGCTATCATCATAGAAGGGGTCTTCAAGCAACACAGGGTTTGGGGCCTAAGCCGCCTCTTTTATAGTAGGCCTACGCCCTCATACATAATTGTACATATCTGATGCTGTTCACCAGCGCTAACGTATTCTGTCTGCTACGACTCAGAAATGCTGCCACGGTCAACAGTCACCTGCAATACGCAAAGACATTTTCACGCACACGACTGGAGTTAGATCAGTATGAGAAGAGGGCAAAAGCGTGCAGAAGGACAACTACAACAAACGTGGAGAGCCCGAAGGCTCGCGCACCACAAACGATGTCATCTGGAGTCAACAGAGCTGTTACGCGGAGCCTGCTACCAAAACACTCCCAGGCCTGCTTTGTGTACACTGCAGCAGAGTGACACACACACACACACACACACACACACGCACGCACGCACGCACGCACGCACGCACGCACGCACGCACGCACACACACACGCACACGCACACGCAGGCAGAGAGAGACTCGCTCAATGCCAAAACAGGTCTGTTCATTTCACTTCTCCACTGATTCTCACATGTAAAATAGTAACGTGCTATATAGCATGCAATGGAAAGAGTTCACCACAGGACCTTTTGGTATAGGCTACTTGCAAGACCTTTCCTCGGAAACTATGAGCATGCGACTAACACTCGTTCCTTGTGAGTTGTTCTACACCGTGCTAAAATGCGCTAGAACCATATGCTCACATCGCTTAGAACTGGAAGTGTTTTCTCATGATGAGTGTGCGAATGGGTATAGAACGCTGCTGGAGGGCAACAGATGGTGCCTGAAAAAGTATGAAGAGGTTCCTCAATAACAAACAAACATACAGCCTAAATGAGCTAAAACAATTAGATACCGCCAGACTTTCACACTGTGTAGAGACAGAATAATGATGTTTAATAGGTGTTGAAACATTTCCTCGTTTGCTTTCTCTCACTTCGTCATACGCGTACATGAGTTGATACGATATGGCATGGTTTCAAGTTACGACGTTAAATAGTGGTAAAATACAGTGTGGAATCTCATAACCACACTCTACTTTAAATCACAGTTTCCAAACTAAGGCATGGGCTAATTGCCAACTCAGCCTTGAATTGTTTTCTGTAAAATGTAACTTTCCTGGTACCTCCAGGCTCGCATATTAACACCGTCTGGAACTACTCGACAGAGCACAAATCGAAACGATAGCTGGATACCTGTCAATCACGATGAATCGCACGACTAGAGGGGTATCCAGCGGATTGGTTTCACCCCGAATGCTTTCTTTGCCCCCTTTCTCTCCATTCATGAGGTTCCAATCCCCGTCCCTTTCTGTCTGTTTTCTTTGTTCGGCCCTTCTTAAGTGCTTTGGTTTTAATAGGACGAGGAAGAAAAAAAATCAGTTGTGGTTCTATCAAGATGCTTCAGTCAAACAAGAACCTCCATATGTTCGGAGAGATCACACGGGAGGCCACGCGGGCAGCGCTAATTGGCGAGGCTCGGCTGCAGTCACGCAGAAAAGGAGCCCGTTGAGACCGGCGGAGAAGGTGGTAAATGATGGCTAATCGTCTTACGGGAGCACCACGGTCGCCTAACTCTGAAAGGGACTACATGTATATACATACATAAATACACACGTGTTGGCGCATGCGACCACTTTAGGCCACATATCCAGTGTATGAAAGCGCAGAATAGCCTAGTCAACCTACAATATTTAATCTAGGCTATATATAGCCTAATGCAAAGAAAAAAATAGTGTAGGCCTAGGCCTACTATTAAGAAGCCACCTGACACAATGCGTTAACAAATATCCAAATGTGGACGTTATAGGCCTAACTCAATATCCTACATGACCACACAACGCTTATCATTTGTACAGATCTGTAGATGCAAAAAAATTATTTACATGTGCAAAATGTTACGTAAAATTATCATTCATGAAACCATCACAATATTTTTCTTATTAGTCTGGTAGAGGGCAGTGGAATTATAGACTGCACAAAAAAAACAAAAACAAAACAAACAAACAAAAAACAGATATAGGCTAATATAGGCCTTTATAAATACAATATATATATATATATATATATATATATATATATATATATATATATATATATATATATATACCCGGCTAAATTAAAGTTAATCTATAGGGGTTAAACGAGTACGAACAATAATGATAATAACAATGATAAAATACACATTATTATTTAAATAGTAATTTACAAGTCATATTTGATTATGGCTATTGCAATGTGCTATGGTAATGGTATAACACTGTATTATTAATATTAGCTATTTAATTTGATAGTCTGTTGATTATTGATTTTATTGTGAAATGTGCATTTTGACTTATTTCAATTCTAGTCCTCCAAACGAACAGGAAATTGCTGCCAGCACACTAATGGTTTAGCCTATAATATTTTTTTTGTTTTCAATATTATAGTGTAATGTCTTCATACATACCTTCTGGGAAAACAATTCTCATTTTCAAGTAGCTTGTTGTAAGTCGAATAATGGAAGCTTTATCGAGCTGAGACGTGATAGCAGACGGCAATGGCAACAGTTTAGCCAGCTCATAGAATTCACTATTTTCCTTTTCCCGTCGCGTCCGGGCGGCATTCTTGGATTTTTCTTTCATCGTTTACGTCTCTATATTTCACCGAGAGACACACTTTCTCCTGATTTGCAAGATGTCTTCTCGCCTCCAAAGAAGAAAAACAGTCTATTGAAAGGCTGGTGTTAGCTTTTAGCTCATGTTAGACACATTTGGAGGATTTTGTAAGTAAGGCGCAGGAGCCTCCCCTTGAAGAATGCATGTAGCCTAGGACCTTCACCTGCGACGCTCCCTGTTGAGTTCAGACCGCAAGAGTGTTGGGCAAGCCAAGCGCAACACCACGAAACCAGCCCGCCGATTCTTCAGTGACACTGCACGGCGCCAGCGAACTTCATATCCTTAAACTGCGCGAGACTAGACGTGTAAATCCAGATTTACTTGGCGATATATCCGCCAGGGCCCAGCGGTTCTTGGTGTTGTATGGCGGCCGAGTGCTTCACATTGTCCCTTCCCATAACAGGTCCCTTTAGAGAAACAAATGCAACACATACAGTGTATTATCCGAAGGGTAATAACGGAGATAACGAACAATGCATTGGGAACGAAAAACCTGCAAAAGTAACAGCTTTACACACCAACTCGTGAGAACTTTGTTGACACAGACACAATATTATCAGCCTCGTCGCGACAGTGGTTAACAGAAGCGTGAACAACTGATCGATCCGGAATTCAACAGTAGGACATTGACGGCACGGAGACACAAAGCAAATCATGCGTTTAAACATAACACAAACCACACGTTTATCTCGCGGCTCAGCTCACCTCCAATTTCTGGCATAAACTTCCATTGCTTTCTTGTCAACAGACTCGCGGCTATGCGCCCAGACTAATAATATCCAGATCCATGCAGTGTGTTGCAGAATATATCGTTTGCAGTCCACTCAGGATAGCGTATATATTCCTCTGTAAGTTATGACAGCCTACAGCTGATAATAGAACTTCCACTGTTTTTGCTTAAGGAGATGCAAGCGTGTCTGAGATACTTTCTTCACACCCACTACTCCAAACTCTCGTTCCCGTAGTCTCTGCTTCAACCCAAGATCACCCCACCCCCTGTTCGTCTCCCAATCACCCTGCTTCTTATTGGGCCGACGGCGCTAAAGTCAATTTCCCTATTGGGCATTCTTAATATAAACGTATTGGTGCTTGAAGTGAAACCGGGATTTGTTAGAAATGCTAGCCTCTGACCTCTCACACAGAACAAATTATATTCACACCTTTTGACGTTTCACACGAACATAGATTTGAAGGTAGACCCTTAGTCTGTATACATACTCATACTTACGAAAAGCAGGGTTCTGCCATTCTTGCGTCAAAACTCCAATAATGTGACACATTTCTTTGTAAAAGCGGAGCCATTTAAATTCGAAGTAATCAGTCTAGGTGCTGTAGACCTCATGTCTCGCGCTGTTTTATTTGGAGGACATTGGGACAAATGCGCACGCGTTCCTCTTACAATTAAGGGCATAAAGGAAATAATCGAACATTCTTCTTTTTAAACAGTTTATGCTAATTAACAAAACACTTGAGTATTTTCATGGAATTGAAACGCAATGTAGAGATATTAACGACACCAAAACACCTTGTGAATGTGTGACTCGGCAATAAAAGCGATTATAAATGTATCGAGAGCTTTTGTAAAAATAAATGGTTGAATTTGTATCTAAACAATCTTTTCAGTATTTTTATATGATGTTATATTATATAGCATGTATTCGGGTCTTTAACATAGTATTGTTATCGAAGTTGACATTTATTTAAATAGGCTACAGTGCAGACTTGATAGAGAATAGACCTGGGTGCCTGCATCTTCATAGCTGCTAATTACAGGCCTATTTAAATAAACTCACTATACTCTACTAATTGTTAGATTAGTTACAAAGTATACAAATACACAGGCCTTTGAGCCAGGGGGCAGAACAGAAGTCGAAGAATAATATAGCCTACTGTATCTCCCCTGCGAACAGGACATTCTATAATATGGCTTCACACTAAAAATGATTTTTTAAAAAAGGAGGAGAATCTATGAAAACAGAAGCATTCGCTTTAAATCACCCCATACCAGACATTACTGCAAGAAGGACAAACGCGCAAAACATTGGGGATTTGACGGGCATCACCAGAGGGAAAGCCAGTATTACTGCTATACTGTGTGGGGCCCTTTTTATGCATTCTGCCCAATGCTGTATACGGCCACAGGCTGCTGGTGAGTACAACATACGCATATTGATTACGTGAATAAATTGTCCCCCCCCCCCCTCTCTCTCTCTCGCTCCACGTCGTCGACTGAGTCTGTCTCCCTGACGCGTTAGATACGGATGCCCCGTTAATGGGAAATCACCTGCGGCGAGCGCGCGGGAGAAAATCAGACAGGACGCTCCGCGCGCACGAAATGGTTGACGCCGGTTTAACCTTTTCCTAAAGCCCGAATTTGCTGCTAATTAGACGAGGTTGGTGGAAAAGAGCACAATTCAAAATACCACAAAATATGGATTCTTTGAAACAGAACTAAAATACCACCATCACAAAATCCCCCTTTTGTCTTGATCGAATAAAGACGCAATTAACTACTCCTTACTCATCACCGCAGTCACTTTAATTGCCTTTAATGGAGGAAAATTCTTTGCTTTCATTTAGTAAATTACGTCAAAATGTAGAATGTTGTGTGCATGCAATAATAACAACAACTGTTTCAAACATTTCACATGGAATTTGTTTAAGATATTCCACATCATTCAACAACCCACACATTGTTCTTTTCGATTCGAACATGCAGTAGCCTACGTGGCTAAATCGACATAACACTAAATGCCACACTGATGTCATGATGAGACTGTTATTTTAAAAACGATGTAGTGCGATTTAGTCAGTTTACTGACAGCAATTGTTGTGCATTTCAGACACCCAGTTGAGACGCAGGAGAGGGAGGCGCACACACGACAAGGCGATACCTGCCACATTTTCCATTGCCCTTCATCTTGGAAGAGTAATCATTTTACGATTTCCTTGTAAAAGCTACCATTGACAGGGAAACTGATATTTACACCAAAGTGGTGGCCACACTGCAACGGGCCAACACATGCGCATGCCGATATAGGTACAGGTCGTCTTGGACATCATTGGGAACATGACCGGTAACTATTCTCCGCCATTAAGCCCAATGATTTCACATCTGAAGTAAATTAACTACACAATTACCGTATCAGAGGCATCTACACCCGCAGGAGCCTGAACTGTACAATTTCCAATGTACAGGCCACTCATTTGGCGACAGCGACTTATTACTATTATTATTAGGCTATTATTATTATTTTTTTAAAATAAAATAAAATAATTGAGTTGTCTACATACACCGGAACATTGCAATTTTGAGTAGGTTGCTAAAAAACACAATACAATCGATTTGAATATGCCAGATGAATGCATTTGAAATTAAATATATCTGTACACGCACTGTAGGTTATTTCTGTAAGTCAAATTTCCCGAGAAGGCTACAAGAGTTATGCTAAATTAATCATTTACCTCAGTGTCATTTGTGAGTGGGATGAAAATGCGATTTGAAAGTAGCCTATGAGCTCGCTTGTAATGTTGATGTATTGTGTAAAACCCGGCGGCAGCTAATAAAAATAGCAATGACTCGACATTGACCACTCGGATAGAGCATCTAGTTCGGCTGGGCCTAACACATCACAACGGACTACAAAAGAGTTCAAATTTCCATCTCTTTATTTTCTTGCCCAGAATAAGTCATTAAACTGGGTGAACTTCAAAAAAAATAAAAAAAAATAAACAGAACCCAATCATAACAAAATAAAAATACCCCTCCCTTTTTTTCTTTCCAAAAAGCTTTCCCAATGTTTATGCTGAGCTGTTGACCCAGTTGCAGCAATATTTCAAAACTTTTCATGTATATTTTTTTCTCCTATCCCTGTCAAAACCCAACGGAAATAACCAATCTTAATGATGTGGCTTTGATTAAATCTTCCATCATACCTATGTGTGTGAAGCAAGGTTTCCATGACGACTGTGGAGCCTGTGTATGTTACTGGTGAGAAATGAGCCTTCAGCAAGGAATGGCTCTGAGTGTGTGTGTGTGTGCATTTGGCAAAACAGATGTGACAGCTTGGCATAGAGCGGAGTCGTGCACAGTGGGCAGCATGTTTAACACACCTGTATGGAATTCCACATCTCCTTTGGCCCAAAATGCTCTAGTCTAAGCTCATCCACACACACACACACACACACACACACACACACACACACACACACACACACACACACACACACACACACACACACACACACACACACACACACACACACACACACACACACACACACACACACACACACACACACACACTTTGTCTCCAGAAACCTGTGAGTGGCTGTTTTTCTCCCTCTACCCCTTCCCCCAGGCCATCTCAGTTACACCACACTGCAAACGTAAACAGCCAAATCCTCCCCATCCTTGGAGCCGCTGCAGTAAGAGTGACGACTTCATCAGAACATGCCCCCCCCCTCTTCCTCAGCCATCCCTCCGACTACGCCATTGGCACACACACACACACACTCCTTTACTTCCAGCACAGCGTTTGGGGATTGGGGGGGTGGGGGGAAAAGTCAGAGCTGAGCTTCAGCTCAAGGTCATTGTTCATGTGCACAATGTCCTTTAAAATGTCCTTCGTCATGTCCTTTGTGCCCAATCAACATTTGAAATCTGAATTAAATACACCCATGTTGTGTCCCGCGGAGGAAGGAGACTTTCAGATGAAAGGCCTCTTTGGTCAAACGTGAAGTCCAGTCCCTGTGTTGGATCGTAGGCCTGGACACAGAACTGGAGCCCTTGAGATGAAGGCAGATGAGGTTTGTTTTTGGGTCGGAGAGCAGGAGCGGCCTGGACTGGGACGCCCTCGGACGCTTCCCCTCTCTCTTCCCCCCAAAAGGCACGAGCCTCTGCCGGGGTCACTCTAGGGTCATGTTGGCGGCGCTCTCGGAAACGTCGGTGTTGACCTTGGCTTGGACGCTGGCCTCTGTGATGTTGAGGTGGAGGTCGTACTGCTGGTCCAAGCCCAAGTAGCTGTCGCTCATCAGGTAGACAGTGTAAACACACCTGAGAAAGGGGGGAGAGAGAGAGAGAGAGAGAGAGAGAGAGAGAGAGAGAGAGAGAGAGAGAGATGGGAAGAGATGGGGGGAGAGAGAGAGGGATCGGAGGAGAGAGAGAGTGAGATGAAGAGAGATGGGAGAGAGAATGAGATGAAGAGAGAGAGATGGGGGAAGAGAGGAGCAAAGAGAAAGAGTGAGAGGAACATGGAAAAAGAGAGAGAAAACAGAAGAGTGCGAGATGACGGGGGAGGAGAGAAGAGAGGAGAGACTGTGTGAATTTATTTGCAGATGTTGAGATGACAGGGTTCTGCAAGGACAGCCAACATTTGGGCTTATTTTTCACTCTTGTGAGCCTCGGCTTCTGAGCAGACAGCCAAAACATATGGTGCTGTTTATTCCTTTTCATTTATTTATTTATTTACAAGTTGAATACGTGTTCCTGAGCATGTGTGTGTGTGCCTTTAATTCTTATCTAATAATTCCCAACCTTCCCTGTGTAAACTGGCCGTGAATATTGACAGTGCATATCGTACGTATGTGTGTAAGCTGATGGTGCATATTGTATATGTGGGGGCATACAGGCTGACGGTGTATATTGTATATGTGTAAGCTGACGGTGCATGTATGTATATGTGTGTAGGGTGATGGTGCATAATATATGTGAGTAGACTGAGTGCATATAGACTGAGCGGTACAGTGGTATTCCCTCACGCCCCAAGTCGTACGGTTTGCTTTCAATTTGTCTCCAACCATACTTGCTCTCTGAAGAAAATCAAAAGTAGCAACAGCAGCCTCAAATGATTTGACAACCAGTTCACGCGTGGTGCAAATCCGAGTGTGAAAATGTTCACGCGTCTGAGTGACACATTGCTTTTGACACATTCATTCAGAGTGGCGTTTCTGTTTCAATTGTTGCAGGACGGCAGACGAAGCCAGCCTGTTAACGAAAAGCCGCTGAAAACTCCAGGACCTGGAAGTGGTTAAGCGTCGAGTCTTCCCATCAGCCGAGGCAGAGGCGTGTTTGACAGCTGTGAAGGGAAGGCACCGGTAGAATACTTGCGCGTGATTGTGAACGACTGGAGCGTTGTGGCGACGGCAAGGACGGCGTGTCGAACTCGGTGCTGCGCTGTGCATACTGCTGTTTACACCACCAGCTCGTGTCGTAACTCGCTCAAGGCACGACAGAGGAGAGAGCTACGTTAAAGTACATCATTATTAGAACTAAAGGGGGAGACCAGCTACATAAATTAAAGGAGAAGTCAGCGATTTTATAGCCTGGGTTTCCCATACTGCCTTGCGCGGTGATTTCTTTCACACTGCTAAGGCAGTCTGGAAACTACCGTAACGCCCCCATTTTCGCCTGATGTTGGTGACCAATCACAGAACAGGGGAGAAAGCAAGACCATGATGAGCTATGCAGAGACGCATTTGATTGACATCCGTGGCGCCCAATGAACGGATCTGGGCATTTTTTCAAATACGAGAAAATGAACGTCTGGTTGCCAGACCACGTCTCATTTGAGAAGTGGGAGGCGTTAGCCAGGCTAGCGATTTTACGCAATTTTACAGCAATCATCTCCCCACAATACACTAGCTGCCCATTCCGTGAGTAAACTGTAAACAACCACAACAACAACAACCACAACAAAAAACAGTCTCTGTAGGTAGCCCAGGCTCCGAAAACTGGAAACAAACGAGTGGGGGTAGCCTGTCCCCCAAATGAGAACGTAACGTGTGTGGAGAATACTGAAGGAAAGGACGAGCTGCCTCTCTGGGATGCTCTGTTTGGTCCTTGGTTGAAATAGTTATATTTCAGCGTCTGCTAACTAGTGTCTGGCTGGGGAGCCTCCCCATCTTTCTCTCCCACTCACTTCCTGTCTCTCTCTACTTTCCTCTATGAATAAAGGCAAAAAAGCCCCCAAAATATTTTGAAATATATATTAAATTAGTGTCTGGCTGCTAATGATTTTTAATATAAAGAGAAACATAACCATTATCAAACACGACTTCCTGCGCAACTGCCGACTGCACCTTTAGCACTACTGTTTTTTATTACTATTATTACAGTGCATGAAAATGCACTGTACTGTTATCCTATTTCTTATTCCTCTTATTATTATTCCGCTGATCGATTTTTCCGTACGCAATTTCTCTTCAACCGTTTAACTTAGAAACTTCATTCAATCTCTGTAACGTAGGTCTTCTAATAGATTAGGTTGCTATGACTTTTCCACTTTGTAACTTTTATACTTTTTAAACTATAAATTAAAAACTATTAACATTTCCCCATAGACTTAACATTGTGATCATGACATCATAGAATCTTTATGCAAATGTGAACCACTCAGAGCAAATCAGAAGCCTGCGTTGTACACAGAGGCGGGAGTAACAAAAAAATCAGAAAACAATGGCGGCGGCCCTGGGGCTCATAACTGGAAATATTAAATGTGAGTTAAGGTTTCTTGACCACTTTTAATGGTTTATTTTGACACGGTTTGTTGTTTATATGCGACATAAATGTGTTCAGGACATACAGATCATTGTAGGTTAACGTAAGCTCTCTAACGGTAGAGTTAGCTTGTTAGCTTGTTGACCCATTATAACCTATTGAAAACACATAGCAACTAAATTGCTAGCACACTGAAATGAACTACTATCGTGTTTCTGTACAACATGACTTGTTGTCAACATAAAAACATTAAAACGGATTGTTGTGTATGCCACCTGAACATACTTGGGCTAGATAAACCACTGGATATAATCTGAAGCACTAGACTGTCTCGCTAACTAGCAGGCTATGTAGGCAACAAACAACTTGGACTGGTCCGAGCTTGCTTCTGCCATTATAAGTCCACATCTGGCAGCACATCTGGTATATATGTACGCACAAAGTGCGGTTAACATAACAAACCAAACGATTTCCGACTAAAACAAATAGCCTAACGTTATCAAGCCAGGCACAATTGCTAGCCTAGGCTACGTGAATAAAAATAACGCAGACCACGAGAGA
>NC_084999.1:26013258-26018258 GCF_963854185.1 Sardina pilchardus
TGAAACTATACAGCGCATCTTCTTAGGCCCACATCCACATCTATATACGACGTCCAAATCCACATCCACATAACGTGTACATTCACATCCATATACATCCACATCCATATAGGTCCAAATCCACATCCATATAGGCCCACATCCATATCCATGGATATGTCCACATGCACAGTAAAAGGAACAAAAGAGAACCCTTTCTACTTCCAGGGTGTGAGAGAGGGACAGAGAGGTAAGAGGTACAGAGAGAGAGAAGTGTAAAAATGGAGAGGGAGAGAGGAGAAGGAGGGAGCGATAGACAGAATAGACAGATTGAGGGACGAGTGGAGCTGGAGCAGGGCTGGCTGTGTGGGTGGGTGGGGGAGGGGGGGGGCATGGGGGGGGGGGTCGGACTGAAAGGGAGGTGCAGGACCCCTCATTAGGACCTCGCCACACTCATTAGGAGACATGGAGGAGGTGGCACTCTCTTGTCTGCTCTGACAACAGGAGTCATCTAAAGGGACAGAAGGGGGGGGTGTGTGTGTGTGTGTGTGTGTGTGAGAGAGAGGCGTGGGGTGCTTTTGTGTGTCTCTCTATGGTGGTCTCTAAGGGGATGTTGAGCAGCTTCATTAAGTAATTACACAGCAGTAGTAACAGCTCATAAAGGAGCTGCAGGTTACAGAACAGAATGGGACCCGCCACGAGCCCGGCCTCATGCTTCCTTTAGAGACACACACACACACACACACAGAGCTCCTGATGCCGTCCTCCCCATGTCTGATGCACCCACTCAGACACACACACACACACACACACCCGTGCGCAGACACACACACACACACACACACACACACACACACACACACACACACACACACACACACACACACACACACACACACACACACACACACACACACACAGTCCTGTGTCTGAGGCATAAAAGACAAAAGAGCTCCAAATACAAGCAGGCAGAGAGAAAGACGTCTACACACGGCTATGCAAATGTGCGCACAAACACACAAACACCATGTGAACTCGCACGTCCTGAATGCAACACACACTTGTGTGAATGCCTGTTCCTGTGCATATGTATGTTCACTCAGAAACATTGTCACTCACACACACATTTCAGTGTTTGCATTAATACAGAAACTCTCAATCTATTTGCTCAGAGAAATGATTCACACTGACAAACACAGGTGAGAACCAGAGCACACTGTCTGCCTGATAACACTCCTGAGGAGAGGGGTAGAACTGAGGTCACTACTGCCCACAGCCCTGATCACACACACACACACACACACACACACACACACACAGTGTGCCTGGGTCATTCAGAGTTCAGTGCACGGTAAAGGGTGAGTCAGGGGGTGAGTGTGTGTGTGTGTGTGTGTGCTTTCACCAACTCTTAAACAAACAATTCCTGTGAAGGTTTGGTTTGTGGGTACGGCCTAATGTACACACACACAGACACACAGACACACAGACACACACACACACACACACACACACACACACAGAAACCTTACACAACCGCTTCCTTTGATAGAGATGAGATGTTCTTGGCCCTTGTATTTGTAGCAAGAAACATGATACTCTATCAAGCACTGATTCCAAGTGAGAGCAACTGGATTCAATTAGCTAACTGAACTCACATCAGTCTCAGAATCACAGAACCCGACGGTGACAACAGCTTTTCCAGCTGTGCAGAACCATTAGCAACTGGAGACACACACTCCAATACTTGGGCATCACACAAAGACAACACACAGGAAACAAGTTAGCACACTGAGAGGAGGATGTGTGTGTGTGTGTGTGTGTGTGTGTGTGTGTGTGTTTATGTCGGTGACAAAGTTAATGAAAAAGAAACGGCAAGATAGATTGGAAAGAGACAAACATGGACAGAGAGGTAAAGTGATGGTGGACACATGGTGACTACGCAACTAATAATTATATATATAGAGAGAGAGGGAGAGAGGGAGAGAGAGAGAGAGAGAGAGAGAGAGAGAGAGAGAGAGAGAGAGAGAGAGAGAGAGAGAGAGAGAGAGAGAGAGAGAGAGAGAGAATGAGAGAGAGAGAGAAGCATATAACCATAACTGGCTTGAGGAAATTATTCTCTGATAAAAACATAGCGGGTGGTGTGGGGTTGGGGTACTGTGGCTGGCGCTAAGTTTGCTATGATGTCCATAAATAAGGAAGGAGGAAGAGTGTGTGAGTGTGTGTGAACCGTCCATCAGCACTCATTAAGAGAGTGAAGACGGAGAAACACCCACTTCTCCATTTGCCTCAAGAACACTTAAAACAAACCAGGCGCTAAAAAGCCAATCCATATTCACATCGATGGCTGGGGCCGTCAGTTATTTCACTGCATCATGCGAGGATGTGTGTGTGTGTGTGTGTGTGTGTGTGTCAATGTGAATGAGTATGAATGTGTGTGTATGAAAAGTGAGTGTGAGATTGTGTCACTGTGTGCGAGTCAATGTGAATGAGAAGAGAGAGGAGAGAGAGAGAGAGAGAAAGAGAAAGAGAAAGAGATAGAGAGAGAGAGAGAGAGAGTGTGTGTGTGTGTGTGTGTGTGGCGTGTAGAGTGTATGATTCCCTCCCCAACTTGAATCATTATCTGTGGAGAGAAATCAGCAAACAGGGCCCTGCATCCAATGGGCCTATTATTGGGACAGAGCAAATCAGGCCATATCCATATACATGAGATCGTCGCACCACTCCCTACACACAGTGTGTGGGGTACAGTGTGTGTGTGTGTGTGTGTTTCTCCCTAATATCAACTTTGAACTTTACCATCACTTTTGTATACCTGCCCTATGGACATCTGTGTGTGTGTGAGAGTGTGAGAGAGAGGAAATACACACACACACACACACACACACACACATATATATATATATATATACGTATCGTGTATATATATATATATGAGTGCATGCTGGTGTGTGCACATGCATGAGGGGCATATATGGATCAGGTCTGTATGTCCTTGTGTGTGTGTGTGTGTGTGTGTGTGTGTGTGTCAGGCAGGGCTAAAGCAGATGTAATGTCACTGACCCACAGTGGGGGTGTGAAGCTGCTTTGTGTCTCAATTATGTCTCCAATTGGAGAGACCAGAGAGCACAGCAGGACAGCAGGGGGTGGGGGGCAATGTGGAGGGGGGGGGGGGCAGATAGAGAGGGGGGGCAGAAAGAGGAGGAGGTGGACGGACAGATAGACAAATGGACGGATGCAAAGAGAGAGATGAATGAATAAATGAATGAAAAGGATGAATAAGACATACTGACAAATATATCGATATACATATAGGCTAGAGAGAGAGAGAGAAATTGAGTTGAAATTGAATTGAGAGAGAGATAGAGAGAGACAGAGAGCGAGAGAGTGGGTGAGAGAGAGAGAGAGAGAGAGAGAGAGAGAGAGAGAGAGAGAGAGAGAGAGAGAGAGAGAGAGAGAGTGGGTAAGAGAGAGAGAGAGAGAGAGAGAGAGAGAGAGAGAGAGAGAGAGTGAGAAAGGGGTGACTACAGAGCCAGAGTGTGCGTCTAATGAGGCTGAACAGAGGTGCTAATTTGCTGCTTGGCTGTGAAGACACAAACTCATGTGTGAGCGAGGCACTGCTCTAGGGTCAGGGCAGGCACACTACCAATGAGTGAATGAGTGAGTGAGTGAATGCACGAATGAATGAATGAATGAATGAATGTGTGTGTGTGTGTGTGTGTTTGTGTGTGTGTGTGTGCACATGTGTGTGTGGTCAAGAAGGTGATAAATATACTGTGGAACCAAAACCATTAAACCATTTTGAAGAGTTCATCAAAGGAACCCCTGCGGCACCCCAAGAACACTCCTTTTGTAGAGTGTGTGTGATTGTGTGTGAGATTTTGTGAGTGTGTGTGTGTGTGTGTGTGTGTGATTGTGTTGAGATTTCAGCAAAATCCTCTAAATCCTCATGTTTTCTCACACATTGTTAAATACAGTGAGGAGCATATGTATTCATCAATCATTTGACAATTGATCTTCATGCCTTAATTCAAAAAATGAGTAAAAATAAAACCGCCAAGGACACCAATTTTCTTTGTGATTGAAGAATGTATCGTAAAGAAATAAATGTTTTCTTTAAATGCTAAGGGAAGAAAGTATCATGAGGTCTACGAGCTGTGACATGACTCCATACGGAGGACGACTACAGCATTATTTCACCAGGAAGCTGAAAAAAAAAAAAGGAGTTCATGCGTGTGTGTGTGTATATAGGTGTGTGTGTGTGTGTGCATGTATGTGTATATAGGTGTGTTTGTGTATGAATGTGTATATAGGTGTGTGTGTGTGTGTGTGTGTGTATAGGTGTGTGTGTGTGTGTGTGTGTACTGACCGTGAGGACGGAGAGCAGGTCTGCCAGTGGTAGCTCTGCCTTGAGCCGCTCCTTGAACATGCGCACGGTCTGGTGCCGGAGGTAGTAGTAGGAGCCGATCCGGCCGTATGTCAGCGGCTCAATGGTGCGCTCGTCCTGCCCACCGCAACGCACACACACAAACAATCAACACAAACAGCAAACACAAACAACAAACAAACAATACACACAAACCATACACACAAACACAAGCAGGGCAGTGAAGAGGATGTGCAGACAGAAACAACGCCTCCGTCTTCCCTCACTGATCTCACACTTCCTTCATCTTCCTGACACTTTTTATGCTCGTGCATGTATGTGGTTATGGTTGTGTGTGTGTGTGTGTGTGTGTGTGTGTGTGTTATACTTCCATCTGTTCATTTAGCAGTGTTTTACCAGATGTTTTAATCCAAAGTGATCCCAATATAGTATATTGTAATATAATATAATTATATTCTAATCATATCACAATATAGTATATTGGCTTACAGGAAGTGAGCGCGGTGGCGTGGAACCCGTGAGTGTAAAGCTGATAGCGCCTCGCTGCACCTGCTGACTGATCTTTCACGCTTCACTGATGAAGAGACGAAGATAAATAGGAGACGCTCAACGACAGCCAACATGCACTCACTGGGGA
>NC_084999.1:26023258-26025758 GCF_963854185.1 Sardina pilchardus
ACACAGTGCCTCCAGTGTAGGACATATGGCTTTTTTACTGCACAACTCAAACGATTATGTGACACAGACACCCAAGTTTGCAGTCTGGCTTTAAAAGGTCCATCCCACCATGCAAGGGGCCGATTCTGACCCCTTCCTCCCCAGCTGGGAGTTTTATAGCGGGGAGCGGACACAGCCGCGAGGGGTCACCTGTGCCTGGAGCAGGGTCCGGTCAGAACAGAACAGACCAGACCATGGACACTCACTGTGAACCGCCACCTCGGCCAGACCAACAACCATCACCTCAGCCAGACTAACAACCATCACCTGAGCCAGACCAACAACCATCACCTCAGGCAGACCAACCAGTGGTGACGTCTCATACAAAAACTACTACATTCACGAGGACCCAGGTTCGAATCTGGGCTGCGGTCATTTCCCGATCCCACTCCATCTCTCTCTCCCGCTTGCTTCCTGTCTCCCTCTTCAGTGTTTTATACAAATAACGGCAAAGAAGCCCCCCCAAAAAATATGCATTCAAAACTACATTCAGAGTGGCCATCACGGTGAATTGCTGCTTTGCGTTGTGCCACATCTCTTGGCTGCGTTGCTAAACATCCTTCATGTAAATCCTTGCCAAAGTGTGTGTGTGTGTGTCCCTGTGTGTTTACGTGTGTGTGTTGAGCTTGTCATGTAAGATGACGGTGTCGGAGTCTACCGGCCAATCCCAACGTCTGCTGCTGTGTCGGGCACAAAACCGACATGTTAAATGTGAGCTGACAGCCGTGCAAATGCCAGCACAGTGGAATGTTCTGGAATCGGCTCGCTCAATTTGGAGCAGATGTGTGCGGCGCCCTTCTTGACCCCTGGAGCCGATAGTGTTGTGTGATGTGGTGTGTGTGTGTCTGTGTGTCTGTGTGTGTGTAAGTCAGAGACCGCATGTGTGTTTTAACTCCATCGCAAGACACATCGCAAGACACTGGGTTTTCCAGGTTTGTGTTCCAAGAGAATCGGCAACCACCTGACCTGTTGCCGTGGTAACAGCAGGTCAGTGGGCTTGGTCTTGGGGTGTGGTAGCAAGGTGTGTGTATGAGCTGGAGTCGTGTGTAAGTGTGTGTGTGTGTGTGTGTGTGTATCTGTGAATATGTGTGCGTGAGACCACAACTATGCGTGTGGCTGAGCTGAGCCAAAACATTAAACGATCAGAGTTCTGCGCAAGCTATAGAACACACTGTGTTTTTCCAAAACACTCACATATAGTAAACATGATTTGTGATGTCTGGCGCGCTGCAGAGCAAACGCTATTTCAACGCTATTTCAACACTACCAGTGTTATTCTGCAATGCTAGTGAAGTTATTTCAAGACACTGTGCGATCACGTGTTTCCAGTTCAGTAAATAATTTCCTCCCCTTCATGAAGATTGCGTGAGCGAGTGTGAAATGGCAACACATGGTACATGCTATATATCTTTTACGTTCCGCAAGACATAAATCATGGATCCCATGATGGAGCGTTACGGGGAGGTGAGAGAGGGTGAGAGAGAGAGAGAGAGAGAGAGAGAGAGAGAGAGAGAGAGAGAGAGAGAGAGAGAGAGAGGGATGAGAGTGAAGGGAGGACAAAGGATGGCAGGGAAATAGAGTGAGAGAGGGAGACACTAAAGGGTGAGAATGTAGTGAGATGGACAGAATGACAGACAGGAGAAGGAAATGGGAGTAGGAAGATGGAGAGACAGAGAGAGACAGAAAAGACAGACAGACAGAAAACGAGGGCAACATGTGTCTCACCTTCCACCGTCTAACTGTCTTACATGCTAAGACCAGTAAAAACACAAAAACTGCAAATTATACCCCTTCAGGCCATAACAAGTCCTGTTTGCTCTGTCATGACACATTTTCCCACAATGACAAGTGGTACTTTCTGCAGCATTTTGAGGAGCCGTATAAGCATATGTGACCCTTCAAAGCGAAATCAGTCGCTTTGCGCACAATGTTATTTTGAGAATATCCACAATAAACAAACTTCCGGGTTAAAATGTTGAATTTCATGTTTTCGTATAATTTGACAGTATACAGTCTACAGTTTCATATTGTGAACTCATTTCACGGAAAAACATACATTTTGACGGTTAAACCCGGCAAAAATTCAACACATTTGCAGTCATTCCCGTTGTCCACGCAGCTTAAAAAGGTGATTTCTCCTCCTTCTGGCATATTGTGACAGGAGAACCATGTGAACTTTGGATGCGGTTATCTTAGCAATAGTTTGTGTAGTATCCTCGATATACATATCGTTGGAAAGCTTAGTTTATCGCCGTTCACATGAGCGCAATAACTTAATTTTGTACATTTTACCGAAGCGACTGGTTTCGCTTTGCAGGGTCACATATTTGTTACACGGCTCGTCAGACTCATAGCACAGCAATAAGGGTTCCATTCACAAGATCTCCAAACGAAGAAATACTCTTTTCTATGATCTCATCTGATAAAATGATAACTATAACAACCATAGTAAACGATGGTT
>NC_084999.1:26033258-26045758 GCF_963854185.1 Sardina pilchardus
TGTGCAATAAAGTGGAATGACCCAGCGCCTGCAAGACTGTCTTAAATACTTAAATAAATTCCTGTAGGACAAAACCAATCAGTCACAGTAGTCGAATGTTGTAGAATGTTGCCCTTTCTTCTAGTCTTTAAATCTTTAAGATTCCCGGGGTCCCTTCTTGTGAATCCTGACCTTTAGATCCATCTAGAAATGTTCAATTGGATTTAAGTTAGGGTCTGATGTCCTTTCTCTGAAACCTATTGAGCGTTTCCTTTGTTGTATCAATGCTTCGGATTCTTTATTCTGCTGGAGGGTCTACAATACGTCCCATCCTCATCAAAACAATAAATTAATTAATAATTAATCCTTCAGCTGTCTGAAGTCTGCCAGTACCATGACATAAAAAAGAGCACCGCAAATATGATGCTTCCACCTCCAAACCCCACTGTTGGTATGGTATTTTTAGAGTGATGCACAGTGCCATTTCTCCGCCAAACATGGTGTGTAGTATGACATGCAAAACGTCCCAATTTTGCGCTCATTTGAACTTACTACATTCTCTCAGTATTTCCAAATGTTGAGTAGCAATTTTAAATGAGCTTGAACATGTTTTTATTGGTTGATGATGTTCTTTCCACTTCCTGATAATGGTCCCAATGCTTACTGGAAGATTCTGAAGTTTTGAAATGCATCTGTAACCAGTTCCCCAGATGTGTTTTGCAACAATAAGGTTGTGAAGGTCTTGGCAGAGCTCTTTGCTTTTACCCATCATGAGATGCTTCTCGTGTGACACCTTGGTAATGAAAAACCTTGTTATGGCCCATCAACATGTGCTAACCCAGCACATGTTTTTCTTGGTTGATGGCTGATGCAGAGATGTTCTTTCTACTTGCAGATAATTGTCCCAATCATGCTTACAGGAGGATTCTGCAGTTTTGAAATGCATCTGTAACAGTTCCCCAGATGTTTTGCACCAATAAGGTTGTGAAAGTCTTGGCAGACCTCTTTGCTTTTACCCATCATGAGATGCTTCTTGTGTGACACCGTGGTAACGAAAAACCGTAGTGCTAACCCAGCTCATATCAATTAGCAAATATAGGTGGGATAATTACTCTGTAACTACTTCCAGATTCCAGATTGTTCTTTACCTTTCCTTGCCTTGGTGTAGCGTCTCTTCTTGGCGTGTTCAATACCCTTTCCCTCTGTCATTCCACTTTATTACACACAACTCTACTTATGGACTTTCATGTTTGGATTTCTTTTTCTGTCTGGATTATCTGAGTTAATACTAACGTCTGGTGAAAAATCCATGCAAGCAGGCTCACTGAAAGTATACTTACTGAAGAAAATGTTGACAAGTTCAATACTTATTCCTCCAACTGTACATCACTTACAGCATATGTACTGATTTAAACATCACGACCATAAGACACATGCGGCAGAGACAGAGCTGTGTGTGTGTGCATGTGTGTGTGTGTGTGTGTGTGTATGTGTATGTGTGTATGTGTGTATGTGTGTATGTGTGTATGTGTATGTGTGTATGTGTATGTGTATGTGTATGTGTATGTGTATGTGTATGTGTATGTGTATGTGTATGTGTATGTGTGTGTGTGTGTGTGTGTGTGTGTGTATGCATGTAAGTGTGAGTGTGTGTGTGTGTACCTTGAAACACAGGTTTGTTCATGCTGGCCATGCGAGGACAGTAGTGTTGCCCTGGGAAACCCTGGATGTGCACCTCCAACGGCACAGGACGCACAGATGGACGGAAATTAAACAAGCCCACCTGAGAGAGAGAGAAAGAGAGAGAGAGAGAGAGAGAGAGAAAGAGAGAGAGAGAGAGAGAGAGAGAGAGAGAGAGAAAGAGAGAGAGAGAGGTTACAGTAACGCAGGTTAAGATTTTAAGATTGAGACTACACTTATTGTTCCACATAGCAGTAATATGAATGATGCACACTGCAGAGATACAGGGAGGATTAGCAATTAGCAAGGACAAAATTAAAAATGAAAGGACAAATACATATTCATGGTTGGACAGAATTAAAGGACAAATGGATAAACCATGGATGGACTGAATTAAAGGACAAATGGAAATGGATAAATCATGGATGGACTGGATTAAAGGACAGTAATTTCCCGCATATAAGATGCATTGTGCATAAGCCGCAGGACAGTGTTTTATGCAAGTTAAAAGAAACAAAACCATATTAGCACCATATTAACTGTCCCCGTGTATTAACCTCATAGCTGAAGAAATTTTGCAAAATCAATGTATACGCCACGGCTAATAGTTGGGAAATTACTGGTACAAATGGATAAATCATGGATGGACAGAAAATGGCAAGACAGCAAGAGACATAAAATACAACATGAGAACAAAACTTAATGAGTTCACGGAGTGAGTGAATGAGAAAATGAGGGAGAGGTAGAGAGAGAGAAAGAGGAAGAAAGGAAAGGAGTTACAGTGAAGGAGAGAGAGAAAAAATAAGTAAAGGAGGAAGAATGAGGGAAAGGTAGACACAGAGAGAGATAAAGAGGAAGAGAGGAAAGGAGGGAGAGTGAGGGAGAGAAAAATAAAGGAAAGGAGGAACAATGAGGGAGAGGTAGATACAGAGAGAGAGATAAAGAGGAAGGGAAGAAAGGAGGAAGAGTGAGGGAGAGATAGATAGAGACATAAAGAGGAAAAGAGGAAAGGAGGAACACACACAGGGAGAGAGAGAGTGAGAGAGGGAGAGAGCATGTGCAGGGGTCAGCACGAGGCGGGGGGGGGGCGTGGGGGGGCGTGGGGTAGTGGGGGGGTGATAGAGGGCAGAGTGGAGCAGGAGTGACCAGCTGGCTGCTGGCGGCGCCCCGTCCCTGCGCCCATCTGGGGGTAATTCCAGGCAGCCATTGTGGCCGTCCCAGCGCTGCCCGCTCTCACACAAGTGGCAGAGGCCCGCGCGCGTGTGTGCGCACACATTTAAGCTCCTGGATAATGGATTGGGCAGCTCACACACTGTGACCCCTCCCTCCCCACCCCCACCCCCACAGATTTATAGTGACCCCACCACCCCCCGACGCCCACCCCAAACACCCTTTCCTATTCATGCATGGCACCATCAGTCTGCCAGGGCATGTCGCTCGGCAACAGTGAAACAACGTTTACATAACCGCTGCTGCCTGAAGCCCCGAGCGAGAGTGGACATGGGGGCCTTACTGCCACAATTAAAGTGTGTGTGTGTGTATGTGTATGTGTGTGTCTGAGTGTGTCTGTGTCTGTGTGTGTGTGTGTGTGCGCGTGTGTGTAAGGACAGAAATGGACAGACTGATAAAGAGGACAAGTGGACAAAAACACAGGCAGTCATGGCAACAAAGACATGGGGACGGGGAGAGAGACACACACATTACATACAGCAAATACGTGCTCATGAACAAACATAACACACACACACACACGCAAACTACATACTGTACAGCAAGTACGTGCTCCTGAACAAACGTAAGCACAAACACACACACAAACACAGAACACACAAACATAGCACATCTCCCCATGACCCCCCGCCCCCCCCCACCCCTATCTGTGGGGAAAGTGAGGATATAAGGAGCTTTCAAGATGAATTAACTCTAAAGATCTCCAACTGACCGAGGCTGCTGGCCACATTGTTGCTGATGATTGCAGTTGGCACTGGAGTGCACTCCGCACCCCTCCCGGAAACACAAGGACCCCCCCCCCCCACACACACACACACACACACACCACCCCACGCCTAATGGCCCCCGCCATCGCCGCCTTATTGACAACCCGAGAGGACGGGCGGCAAATGAACCAGAAAAACATCCCCTCGCTCGTCACGCATGGGCCGACCGGAGCAATTTTATACCGAGCAAATATGCGGATTCCAATCTGTCCTGGAGAAATGATCGAGGAAACCACGGACGCACCCCCTGTGCAGGGAACAAGAGAAGCACTCGGCACAATAGAGGTCGAAAGTTGACCAGATGCACGCGCGCAACAGTCTGTGTGTATGTGTGTGTGTGTGAGAGTGTGTGTGTGTGTGTGTGTGTGTCTCTATGTGTTTGTGTGTGTGTGTGTGTGTGTGTGTGTGTGTGTGTGTGTGTGTGTGTGTGTGCTTGCTATTGAACCAAAGCGAATTTAAAGCTCATGAAAGCCAAACCTGATGCTAATAGGAGAATGTGATCATGATCTGTGTATGATGCCGTAAGCACATCTGCGAACATGCACTAAAAGCAGTGTGTGTGCTGGAAGTGTGTGTGCTGGACAGTGTGTGTGCTGGACAGACAGTGTGTGCGCTGGACAGTGTGTCCTGCGAAGTGACCAGGTAAATAAGTGTGGCGGACGGCTCACCTGTTGAATGCCCAGCCAGTCGGCCAGGTCGCGGGCGTTGGCCAGCGCTGTGGACAGCCCCACCACGCGCACCGGCTTGGACGTGTGTGAGGAGATGAAGTTGGTCCTGGACACTATGACCTCCAGAACAGGGCCTCTGTCCTCCCCTGCGGAACAACACACATGGTACGGTCCAAGGTGAGATCAGTGGAACAACACAAATGGTACAGTCCAAGGTGAGATTAGGGATTAGGGGTGAGACTTGATGGAGCCGTTTTAAGGCGACTGCAAACGTGATTATTTCTGAGATTCTCATACGTGTTCAAACATGAATTGTGCATACGTCATGGTTGAAAACGTATCAGAATCTTAGAAACAATCACGTTTGCAGTCGTCTTTAGACGATTACGTAAAGTCGAGTCCCCCTATGGTTTGGTCCAAGGTGAGATCAGTAGAACTTGCTCTGGGACAGTTAGACTGATGATCCCTGCTTGGAGTTGCTTCTAAAATTCGAATTTCTAGACTTTAGGGCTGATTACTGAGCAAAAACAAAGCTATACAAATGACATGTGAAGAAAAGGAGCGAAATAATGAAAACAAAACAAGAAAAAACACTGTAAACAGTCAATAAACCCAGCGGGGTATTTAGGCCATGTCATCAACTGAACGTCATTGTGCTTCAGTGCTCCCCTGGGCCCAGTGTACAGCAGGGTCCATCTCCAGTGCGCTCTACACCAGCTGATGGCCCTCACCCCCCCGTCCCCCCCGTCTCCCCCGTCCCCTAGCCTGGGGCTGAGGAGGTGCTCCACACTGACACCAGCTGCAGGAGAGGCTGGTGGGGTGGAGCACCTCCTCCACAGGGTTAGAGGGTGATTGGGGAGGACCAGGGGTAATTACCTTCTAATCCAGCATCATCTCCACCTCACCAACAACATGTACTGTCGGCCTGCTGAGGATCTTATGCACACATGACCTGCGCTGCTTTTCTCTGAAGGACAAGCATCTTGTGTGCACCTACAGGTCGGGTATGGACATGCTGGGATCCGGCTTTGACTTACAATGACGCTCACAATTAGCACACAAACAAGGCTGCATCCAAGTGGTCTTCACCACTTTTACTCACATCCATGGTGCAGTGTTAAAATGCATTGATTGTGTGTTGTTGACTTGGGGGGGTGAGTGTGTGTTAGATAGATGGATCTCGTCGATGATGAGGATGGCCACTTTCGGCACATAGCTGTGTGTGTGTGTGTGTGTGTGTGTGTGTGTGTGCAGAGTAGATGGATCTCGTCGATGATGAGGATGGCCACTTTCTTTACGTAACTGTGTGTGTGTGTGTGTGTGTGTGTGTGTGTACCGAGTAGGTGGATCTCGTCGATGATGAGGATGGCCACTTTCTGCACGTAGCTGCGGTTCTGCCAACTGCGGCTCACGCCGTCCCACTTCTCTGGCGTGGTGACGATCAGGTCCGCCTTAGAGATCTGACGCATGTCGGGAGTCACGTCACCCGTCAACTCTACCACCCTGGAGAGGAGAGAGAGAGAGAGAGAGAGAGAGAGAGAGAGAGAGAGAAAGAGAGAGAGAGAGAGAGAGAGAGAGAGAGAGAGAAAGAGAAAGAGAGAGAGACAGAGAAAGCAAACAAAGACATGTCAATGTTTAAACATCCTCACAATGAAAATGTACACTCACACATACTCTGTCTCTCCCTCCAATCTCACAGAAAGACAGAGAGAGGGAGTCAGGGACAGACAGGGACAGACAGACACAGACACAGACACAGACACAGACACAGACACAGACACAGACACAGACACAGACACCACACACACCCACACAGCCACACACACACACACACACACACACACACACACACACACACACACACACACACACACACACACACACACACACACACACACAGCCACACACACACACACACACACACACACACACACACACACACACACACACACACACACACACACACACACACACACACACACACACAGCCACACATACTTGCGGCCCAGCTTCTCCTCGATCCTGATCTTCCAGTCCTCGATCCTCTCGCGCACCAGGGCCTTGAGCGGGGCGATGTAGACCACCTTGGAGGTGGGGTACTGGTTGAAGACGCGGAAGATGGCCAGCTCGGCGGCGATGGTCTTGCCCGAGCCCGTGGGCGCGCCCAGCAGCACGTTGGTGTCGGTGTGGTACAGCGTGTGGAAGATCTGCGTCTGGATGGGGTTGAAGTGGGTGAAGCGGTACAGGCTCTCGTACTCGCGGTTACCCAGGGCCGTCACCGGCAACGGCTGCAGGTCCAGCAGTTCTGAAACACACACACACAGATGGGTCTCACAGATCGGTTCTGAAACACACACGTAGGTCTCACAGATCACGTGGATCTTACAGATCGGATTGGTTTGCCCGTTAGCAGAATAAAATACTCTCTAACACTTCGTCCTAACTGGATCCAAGGGAGCGACTGTCAATGTTGTCTGTCTACACTGAATCCGTTAAATATGCCATTGTGTCACAGGCTTCCATATTTTTGCGGTTAGGTGTAACAAGGTGTAAGTGAATGTCTGAGTGTATGACTGTTTGTGTTAGTGTGTGTGTGTGTGTCTGTTTATGTTTATGTTTATGCGTGTGTGTGTGTGTGTGTGTCTACCTGTGTGAGGTGGGTGTCTCTCGGGCAGAATGAGATGCTGGAAGTTGATGACACACACGGCCTCGGAGCCGAGCCAGCGGTCGGACACGGCTCTGATGTAGTACTGCGACGGCATGGGCTCAAAGATGGGGATGGTGAAGACCACCTGCTGCGGCTCGCCTGACACCACCTGGGGGCGATAGAGAGCAACAATTGCACCTCACCATACAAACGCCACCATACCAATGCCATTCACACCAAGTTCACACCAAGTTCACACCAAGATCACGCTCACCTGAACTTAAGCAGTATTTAGTTCTGTTCAGCTGTGCTTAGTTCTATTCAGCAGTGCTTAGTTCTATTCAGCAGCGCTTAGTTCTATTCAGCAGTGCTTAGTTCTATCCAGAGCCTTATAGATACATAGGCTCTGGTTCAATCTATTCCGCAGAGCTTAGTTCTATTCAGCTGTGCTTAGTTCTATTCAGCAGAGCTTAGTTCTATTCAGCAGCGCTTAGTTCTATTCAGCAGCGCTTAGTTCTATTCATATCCAATTAAGCCTGTGCTCAAAAGTAGTGTTGTGCAAATGTCAAGAGTTCTCAAGGTGTTTAGAGCTGTTACAGAGGGTTACTGCAGGCTACAAACATACATGCACACAGATGCACAAAGATGCAACACACACACACACACACACAATATACCTCCATAAACACCCTACACATCCACCTCAATAGCCCACCTGTTTCTTCTGCAGCAGGAAGTACTCCGAGTGGTAGATGTGGTCGTTGACGGGGTCCTCCACCCACAGCCACCAGGGCTCCCCCACTGAGCCGTGCACCTGGGGGGCAGAGAGGGGGCAGAGAGGGGGCAGAGAGAGGGCAGAGAGAGGGCAGAGTCTTACTGTACATACTGAGCCACCAAACACGACCAAACACCAACACCGCTAGTATTGACTCACACAGCATGCTTAGTGTGTGTGATCTTCCTCCGCAGCATTGGAGCTTGGACGCTATTGCTCATTTTTGTCACTTACTCTACACCACTATACACACGCACGCACGTACGCACTCGCGCACACGCACACACACACACACACACACACACAGACACAGACACAGGCACAGGCACAGGCACAGGCACAGGCACAGGCACAGGCACAGGCACAGACACAGACACAGACACAGACACAGACACAGGCACAGGCACAGGCACAGGCACAGGCACACACACACACCCACAGACAGACAGACAGACAGACAGACAGACAGATAAACTAAATCTCAGTGTACGACTGAATAGCTAGATAGTCTTTATTGTCCTAAAAAGGATATTCTTCTTCACACGTCATTTCATCCAATAAAGAGAAAAGTCAAATCTTCTAGCGCTGCGTCTTTCTTTTGTGGCACACTAGAACTCCCCCGTGGCATGACTCCACGGTATTAAGCATACAAAAGCCATATCATAAAAAAATAAAACAACATTTGTGGCTGGTTATTGTCTCCCACCACCTAAAGATGTTGGTATTTGGACACATAATGTCAGAGAGCTATGCATGAACTCATAGCTGGAGCATTGCTGTGGCCTAGTCAGTCTTTTGTCCCTTTTGTTGAGATAGGACAGTGAAGAGAGAAACAAAGAGCACGAGAGACAGAAGGGGTGAGATCGGAAAGTGACCTGGGTCAGACTTGCCCCCCCCCCCCCACCCAAAAATAAAAATAAAAAATGCTCCGCTTCAACTTAGGGTGTGTTAGGTGCATGGTCAGGCATCCTTATAAAGCATTTGTACTTTTTTTTGGCCGATGTTTTTGAGCAAACTCAGCTTGACCTGGGAGACAACTTTTCGCTATTCTGAATGCTGCTCTACTGTGGCGAAATGTTTGAGATGTGACTGTTACTTGCACGCGAGTGTAACATTCCTTGACCAACATCAATGGCATCGACAAAAGGCACATTGTTAATGATTATTAAAGGCTAAGAAAGAAGCTTCAAATATGGATTTTTCTATCACTTTTACACTGGGAAACACTGTCCTAGTGATGTTATTACACAAGCATGTGTAGACTGTATGCATAAAACAATGCTACATGCATGCAAGTTCATAACAACTACTAAAAGGCGTTGTGTTACGCACAGCTTTGATTGCATGGGACTCTGTAAGAATGTCAAGCAATAGAGTGTGTGTGTGTGTGTGCGTGTGAGTGCGTGTGTGTGTATATGTGTGTGTATGTGGCGGCTGTTTAGGTAGCATGGAAACCTCTGAGAATATCAAGTAATACAGAATACAGCATGTGTGTGTGTGTGTGTGGGGGGGGGGGGGGGGGGGGGGGGGTGGGTGCTGTATGTCTTTGTGTCCACAAAGTCCTGTATGTACAGAGCCCCCCCTGCCCTGCTCTGCTCAGCTGGGTGGGTTTAGCGTTACAGCTCTCCCATGACCACGGCACGCATCACTAATCGCCCGCGAGCATCCATCTCCGCGCTCATCCTCTCTTCCGAGCTCCGCTCTGCGCGCCACACACACTACAATGGGCCTCCTATTCCCGGCCGAGGTGGCGCTCCCGTCTCCGGGAATAATCTCCTCCGCGATCCCCGCCGCCGGCCCCTACCTGACCCAGATCATCGGGGAATTAACGAGGGAGGCGTGCGGACGAGGGACGAGGGACGAGTTGAGACGGCGCCGGCGCCGGACGGAGTGCTAAAGGCCGAGCGCGGGAAATGAGGCGACAGGCCGGCCGAGCACAAAACCAGAAGGGTCTCGAGTCGGAGACGCCAACCTGTCAATCATCTGCAGCCACACGTCAGTCTGACCAGCGCACAACTGCCCTTTCATGAGTGAGAAACTGACCTCGCCACGGACTCAAATGGGACTATTTTTAAACCAGGAGCGTATGGTTTTTACTCCACAGGCGAGGAGTTGTCGGAAGACTTTGGACTGGAACTCACTGTGCGGTGATTCAGAGAGAGTTGTGAAGGGGAAGGACCGCAGGCCCAAAAGGCTCGTCCTCAGCCTGGAGGATGTGCTCGGTGGACCCCGGCCCCCCATAGTGAGAAGAAGAAGACCTCTGTCTTCAACAGACATGTGCAAGTGTGAAGAACGCCCTTGAGTATACTAAAACACGCACACACACACACACACACACACACACACACACACACACATATGTGCAAATGCATGCACGTGTACACACACACAGACACAGACACACAGACACACACACACACACGCAGGGGCTCTTGGCAGCTACTGTGGACTAAATTCTTTATGAGTGTTGTTTTAAATAACAGATCTGCACCAGAGGGATTCACACTCTCTCTCATTATCTCTTGTGTGCTGTGTGGAGAGGTGCAGGGGAATGATGAGGCCCTCAGAGACAGAGGGAGAGAGAGGGGGAGAGAGAGGGGGGAAAGAGAGAGGGGGGGGGGGAGAGGGGGGAGAGGGGGAGAGAGCGAGGGAGAGAGATGGGGGGAGAGGGAGAAAGAGAGAGGGGAGGGGAGAGAACAAAAAAGGGGGGGTGAATAAAGAGGGAAGACAGAGGAAGGAATGAGGAAAGGAAAGAAAAACTACATGACAGACAGACAGAAAGAAAGAGACAGATAGCTGGCTTAAATTGAGTTTCCATCGTTATCATTTGTAGCTGGTGGTCAACAATATACGTAGACTCTTCGGCTACATGTTGGGCTTTCGGCACTTGCAAAGAGAAAGTTACATTACAATGAAGGCTCTTAGATTGAATTGAAGTGACAGAAAGAGGTAGCGAGGAGGTGGGGAAGAGAGGAGAGAGAAGATGAGAAGAAAGGAGAGAAGGGAACAGAGAAGGGGAGATAAGAGAGATGAATGGTGGAGGGGAGAGGGAACAAGAGGAGAGGAGAAAAGAGAGGAAGAGGAAAATGGTAGAAAGGGAGAGGTGAGCAGTGGAGGGGAGTAGAGAGAGAGAGAGGGAGAGGGAGAGAGAGAGAGAGAGAGAGAGTGGGAGAGGGGGATAGGGGTGAATCTCTGGGCAGATGCTCAACGCTCCAGTGATACTTGCAGGCCTGATCTGCCTCACAAGGACCCTTAGAAACCATCTGTGGCACACAACTCACAACACACACACACACACACACACACACACACACACACACACACACACACACACACACACACACACACACACAGCTCACAACCACACACACACACACGCACGCACACACAGACTATAATAGGGGGAGTGGAAGCACCACTGGTGCCTTTGTGCTCTTAAATACAAGGGAGGGTCTGACAGATTAAACCTCTCAAGCATCAATGAACCAGTGTCTCTTATTGTGTGTGTGCGTGCGTGTGTGTGTGTGTGTGTCAGAGAGAAAAGAGGTGTTCAGAGAATGACTGTGTGCATACTTATGTAAGGCTTTCAGTAATTCAGGGGGGAAATCTGTTGCATTCCATATGTCTCATCACAGTCATAGACACACAGACAGACAGATACACACACACACACACACACACACACACACAGTAGATACATACATAGATACATAGACACACATACACACATTTAGTGCATTAAAATATAGACACACACACACACACACACACACATTGACAGTAGATACATACATAGATACATAGACACACACACACACACGCACACAGCACAAACACAGACATTGTTTCATTTCCACGGCTGTCTCTCGGCGTGTTGCGTGGTTGCCGTAGCTACCTGGTCGTTCCAGCGGAAGTCGGGGGTGACGGAGAGGCGTACGCGGAGCACGGTGCGTGTGATTGGCTGGATGCTGGCCTCCATCAGGATGGCCGGGATCTGGTGCACAGCCTGCTTCACCTTCGGACCGATGTTCACATGGTGCAGCATGTGACCTGCAGACCAGAGAGACACAGAGAGAGAGAGAGAGAGAGAGAGAGAGAGAATTATGTGATAATTGCGTTGGCAATAAAAATATTTGTCAAGTCAATAAAAAATATTTGTCAAGCCAATAAAGCACTTTTGAGAGAGAGAAATAGATAAATCGATAGATCGATAGATCGATAGATACAGTACCGGTAGATAGACTGTATAGGTAAATAAATAGATAGATAGATAAATAGATAGATAAACTGCATGAAGGCAGATAGTGCTGGATCCATGTCACATGTTCCACTCAAAACACATCTTCACCTTAATGTGCAGCCCTCTTTTTCAGAAAATACATGCAGTGTGCCTTCAGCTAATCATAGCCGTGGGGGGATCTTTAAATGAGTGTCAGATTGCTTTTATAGTTCCACTAACAGCTAATTGAGTTTGAAGACGCCGGGCTGTTATCATTCTGTTTACATACAACAGTTCTTCAATAGATTAATTGAGTTTAAAACACCGGATTGTGTTTTATTTAGCTTATTTTGATTCCATCTAAAAAAGAAAAATAGTTCCAATCTGAGTTTTATTTTTAAGCAAAAAAGGAGATGAGTCAAAAACATCTATTTGTAAACATGCATTCGTCCATTCACTTCTCTTCACATTACATGTTAACTTGGACGTTGTGCAGTCGGAACCGCTGATCTAGGTGGTGTGTCCACTTGAGCAT
>NC_084999.1:26050758-26055758 GCF_963854185.1 Sardina pilchardus
GCTAACTAACAATTTCCCTAACACACACAGCTTTAGTTTAGCTTAGTTGTAGTTTGTGTAGTGTGTATGTGTGTGTGAGTGTGTGAGTCGTGCATAAAATAAATGGTGTGCATAGCCAAACACTATTTTGTCTCCAAGTATTTTGAATTAATAACTACCAAAGTGCCGACAACAGGAGGAAATTTTCTGTCAGAGAAGTGACCTACACAGGGAGTGATACAACCCCTTACATGGCCATGAACCAATGAGCTGAGCCAGGCCTGCACTGCGGGTGACCAGGGTGATTCTCTCCAGATACCCCTGGGGTGCATTACTGGGTAATATGCCACTGAGGATGTGGCTGGACTAATAGTTACTATTTTTATCTGATTTAAAATAACGGAAAAGAAAAGAGAAATCTAGAATGGAGTGCACGCTAGTAGAACATCGTCGATGGGAACATCAGAAAGAACATCAGCACAGATCTATAAAGAGTAGGCTATCACTCTTAAGATTCGTGTTGGGTTTAATTCATCAGAGTAGCATAGCTCTATTGGTCTAAATGTTCTTTGCTATTTTCACTTAAACTACTGTGACTGTCTGAGCTGTCTCACCTCTATGGTGTTGTATTTGATGCAGAAGTGACTGTCTCACCTCTATGGTGTTGCACTTGATGTCTCACCTCTATGGTGTTGCATTTGATGTAGAATTGACTGTCTCACCTCTATGGTGTTGTGTGTGCTGTCTCACCTCTATGGTGTTGTGTGTGCTGTCTCACCTCTATAGTGCTGTGTGTGCTGTCTCACCTCTATGGTGTTGTGTGTGCTGTCTCACCTCTATGGTGTTGTGTGTGCTGTCTCACCTCTATGGTGTTGCGTGTGCTGTCTCACCTCTATGGTGCTGTGTGTGCTGTCTCACCTCTATGGTGTTGCGTGTGCTGTCTCACCCCTATGGTGTTGCGTGTGCTGTCTCACCTCTATGGTGGTGTGTGTGCTGTCTCACCTCTATGGTGTTGCGTGTGCTGTCTCACCCCTATGGTGTGTGTGTGCTGTCTCACCTCTATGGTGTTGTGTGTGCTGTCTCACCTCTATGGTGTTGCGTGTGCTGTCTCACCTCTATGGTGGTGCGTGTGCTGTCTCACCTCTATGGTGTTGCGTGTGCTGTCTCACCTCTATGGTGGTGCGTGTGCTGTCTCACCTCTATGGTGTTGTGTGTGCTGTCTCACCTCTATGGTGTGTGTGTGCTGTCTCACCTCTATGGTGTGTGTGTGCTGTCTCACCTCTATGGTGTTGTATTTGATGTAGAAGTGGCTGGCGGTGCGGCCCAGGTCAGTGGAGTGGAAGTAGCCGGTGCGCTCCTCGAAGCGGATCATGCGGGCCTTGTCCAGCTTACGACCGGCCTCCACCACCAGCTCCTGCCGGTACATCGCCAGACCTGGGTCCGACTGGGCACACACACACACACACACACACACACACACACACACACACACACACACACACACACACACACATAGAGGATGAACAGGACAGAGATGACCTGCAAGCTTCAGACTCATTCCCTTCTCATATGAACATAAATGCATCAAACGTTGCTTGTGTTTCATCCGTGTCCATAAGCGTTCAAGAAACGGGCGAAATATGGACAAAAAGAGCGTAGATGTGGACAGATCGCTCTGTCTGTACCCATATGCTAAATGGTCAATATAACGCTTGTATCGGCTTCTGCGAGCACCTAAAGCACTTTACATTATCCTGCCTCACATTCACCCATTCACTCACCAATGGTGGAGGCTGCCATGCAAGGCACCAACCTGCTCATCGGTAGCACTGGGGTTAGGGGTCTTGCTCAAGGACACTTCGACACGGTCAGGAGGAGGTGGGGTCCAACCAGCAACCTGGCAGTTACTGGACGTCTCCTCTACCTCCTGAGCCACTGCCTCACTGCCGCACTGGCAGAGGTGCTACAAGTCTACTGTCCACTACTTACCCCTCTATATGTAATGTAACACATACGCTAGAATCAGGGGCAGATGTCAAAAAAATAATTTTTTCCTTATTTCAGAACCACTCCGACATCCAAGGCGGTTCATACCATTCTCATTTGAATGGCTTCGCTCACTGCTGATGATGGAGGCGTGCAGCTATTGTAAACACTTCAATGGAATCAGATCATTTCTGATCTAAAGGGAGCATGTGTGCTAAATCGCCTGTCACAAATTAAAACATAGACAACCATTGTCGCCACTTTATTTGAATTTCCATTGCCATTGTTTATGATGTGGACAGGCAATTTATTTATTTAACATCAAGGTGTTTTTCCAAAAGCCCCCTCTCCACCCTGATCTACACCTGCCTTGAAATAATGAAGCTGCCTAATGACGTGATTCAAGCCTGTTTATTTTCCTGTAATGAAGACACTTGAACCTCTCGGCTCGTAAATTTGTCCATAATGTCATAATGCAAGAGACGGAGGGCGGAGGAAAAAAACAAAGCTGTCTGCTTCCTATGGCCTTAATTACAGCGCATGGACAAGCATGGCCATCAGCAATCACTTACGGCTCACACCATCCGAGTCTCCGCAGGGAGACGAGTCCGTTAAGTGGCGGCCTAGATAACGTCACGCCGTATACCGCCCATCAAGCCCATCATGAGTCACTCAGGTTTAAACAGCAACCCGTTCAGCATCTCTTTCCTGCTCTACACCTCCACAGCACCCGTTCAGCATCTCTTTCCTGCTCTACACCTCCACAGCACCCGTTCAGCATCTCTTTCCTGCTCTACACCTCCACAGCACCCGTTCAGCATCTCTTTCCCGCTCTACACCTCCACAGCACCCGTTCAGCATCTCTTTCCCGCTCTACACCTCCACAGCACCCGTTCAGCATCTCTTTCCTGCTCTACACCTCCACAGCACCCGTTCAGCATCTCCTGTTCCACACCTGATGAGGTGTTTAAATAGTACCCGTTCAGGATCTCTGTCCCTGTTCCACACCTGATGAGGTGTTTAAATAGTACCCGTTCAGGATCTCTGTCCCTGTTCCACACCTGATGAGGTGTTTAAATAGTACCCGTTCAGGATCTCTGTCCCTGTTCCACACCTGATGAGACCGCTTTGCCATACGCCAGGTGTTGTGTCACCGTGAGAGACAGTGGCAGTGACCGTGACAGTGATGAAGAATCAGATGAGCCCAGGTGATCCCAGGTGACCCCAGGTGAGCGTTCCAAGGAGATTGTTAGGCACAAACTGGACGGTGAAAACACTGTGTGTTGGGACTGCATGGCTCACACAGGGACAACAGGAGTCTTAAAGAGGGCACAGTGAGACTGATGAGGGCACGCTGCAGCTGGGGTAGGACAGGAGTGTGTGTGTGTGTGTGTGTGTGTGTGTGTGTGTGTGTGTGTGTGTGTGTGTGTGTGTGTGTGTGTGAGTGTGTGTGTGTGAGTCATACCTGGCAGGCCTTGTAGCTGATGCCGTAGACCAGAGGGTTCGCCCTCATTCTCACATACAGGTAGGTGTAGCTGAGCCACTTGACTGCCTCCTCTATGTTGGTCACCGTCCCCAGGGCGACCTGAGGAACGAGGGATAGAGAGAAAAGGTGTGAGAGAGAGAGAGAGAGAGAGAGAGAGAGAGAGAGAGAGAGAGAGAGAGAGAGAGAGAGAGAGAGAGAGAGAGAGAGAGAGAGAGAGAGCACTAAAGAGCCTAAAAAACCTAAAGAGAAGTTCAAGCTAAACACATCTCATCCTCAAAAAGTATGACTCTCAATGTCAACTCTTGTCCTCTGGCGCCACCTGGTGGGTATATCTTGTCATCTCCACTGTGAGTGCCGCTGTGCTGCAGCCACCCTGTGGCAATGCTCTAGATTGGCAGGCAACCAGACGGCCACATCATACAGTAGGTACTGCAGGACTACGGCACAGCAATGCAGCTACTACAACGGTTGTAGGGTATCTTGGGATTGGGCCTTCACCTTGAGAGTATGAGTTGATATGTGTGTGTGTGTGTGGTCTAACCTTTGTGTGTTGAGGTTGGGATTTTGCAGAGTGACGAGTGAGAGTGTTGAAGTGTGTGTGTGTGTGTGTGTGTGTGTGTGTGTGTGTGTGTGTGTGTGTGTGTGTGTGTGTGTGTGTGTGTGAGGTGTGTGTGTGTGTGTGTGTGTGTGTGTGTGTGTGTGTGTGTGTGTGTGTGTGTGTGTGTGTGTGTGCGTGCGGTCACCTCAGCGTTGAGGTTGTCGGCGAGGCTCTGCTGGAACTGGCTCTCGATGGGGTTCTGCTGGGTGAGCAGCGTGAGGTGTGTGTGTGTGTGTGTGTGTGTGTGTGTGTGTGTGTGTGTGTGTGTGTGTGTGCGTGCGGTCACCTCAGCGTTGAGGTTGTCGGCGAGGCTCTGCTGGAACTGGCTCTCGATGGGGTTCTGCTGGGTGAGCAGCGTGAGGTGTGTGTGTGTGTGTGTGTGTGTGTGTGTGTGTGTGTGTGTGTGTGTGTGTGTGTGTGCGTGCGGTCACCTCAGCGTTGAGGTTGTCGGCGAGGCTCTGCTGGAACTGGCTCTCGATGGGGTTCTGCTGGGTGAGCAGCGTGAGGTAGTGGCTCAGCTTGTCGTGCGTGGTGATGATGGTGCCCTCGCCGTACTTGTCGAACTGGGGACGGCCGGCGCGCCCGAAGATCTGCATCACGTCCAGGATGCCCAGGTCCACCAGCGTGCCCCGCTTGGCATCGTAGATCTGCGTGCCCTGGGAACCCGACAGTTGGAGAGGGTGGTCAGGACAGTGGCACCACAGTGTGTACTAGAACCATACCAACCTAATCAGTACCAGCATTTTAATGTTATAGCACTTTAATCTGTACTAGCCTTTTAATCTGTACTAGCACTTTAATATGCACTAGCCCTTTAACATTAACGTATGTTATTAGTGTATTAACACACTGTACTTTTGAGCATCAGGTAGGGCAGATAGCACAGCTCAGATTCTCTTGCACTCATATGTGACCATTCAAAGCGAAATCAGTCGTTTTGCGCACAATGTT
>NC_084999.1:26058258-26060758 GCF_963854185.1 Sardina pilchardus
GAGAGAGAGAGGAGAAAGAGAAGGAGAAAGAGAGGGGGGGGTATTGTAAGAGGAAGGCAGAAAGAGAGGGGTCCAGGAAAACAGTCACAAACCACCTGCTTGCAAGTAGTCTAGTCTTTACACTGTAAAGACTAGATTTCCGGCTATATTCTGCTTTAAGCACATGCGGAGAGTAAAGAAGCCCTGTTAAAATGAAGAACTCTGCGCATCAATCCAAAACCGTCTGCTGTTTCAGGTGCTTCTCAGTAGGACTTTCAGGAGAATCAAGTAGGAAGGAGACTGGAGCACACTGGTCTTTTATTGGTGCAAACAAACTGACGTTTCGACACTACTGTGTCTTCTTCAGAAGCCCTCTTTGGCTGATGTGCTGTGCAGCGTAAACAAAACAGTGCTAGCGTTGTTCACCATTTCCCTACTGGACTAGCACTGGCCACCAAACCAGCCCCTGATTTGCGTCTCCTTACCAGAACCTCTGATGATTACTGTACACTGTGCTTCAAAGCAACGACTCCGAGCAGACGATCTAAACAGCCAGCCAGAGTAACACATTTCCCCACGGCCCCCGACCACGGCAATTCAACGTTGGCTGTGAACAAGGCGACGGATGTCGGTCGGTGTAGCCGGTGCTGTGCACACCTCACCAACTGGAGGCACGGATGCTCATCAACCGGCCAGACGTTATCAGAAGTCTGACCGCCAGCTAGGTCTGTACTCGCCATAAGACACTCCGAAACACACACCCAACAAGTGCATACTGGAGGAGAGAAGCCAGACTACATACACTCCTGCTGTAGTTACAGCCACACACACACCAGAGCTCAGGGCCAAATCATAATGCGCATGGGATGGCACCAGTACACTCCATCATTCAGGTTTTTTTAAAAAATAAGCAAAAAAAGACAGACATGACAAGACAGACTGCTTATCATACTGTCATTTCAAAACAAGTTCCCTTAAACACCACTGTAACTAAACAGTGCAGAATAGGAGGCCGAGAAATGATCATCAGTCACAAGTCAGACCTGCGCTGGTGGTAGATGTACAGTAGGGGGCGCTCAAAGTCTTACTGTAAAGAGGCATTCACACCAAGAGCGAGATCAATAACAATAACCATAACGATGAAAGCATCCACACTGACCAACGATAAGACAAGTCTCTCCTTGTGTTGTATAATAAATGTGATGGCTAAAATGTGATGGGTTCTGATTATTCTTCTTGTTGTTATCGTTATAGTTTATGCGTGAACGTCGTCATTCATATTAACAAGAACGATATTTGTTTATAGTTATCGCTATCGGTATCGTTATTGTTATGGTTATCGTTCTTGGTGTGAATGCCCCTAAATGGGCATGTCCTGTCCTGCCTTTTCAACACCATATGCTGACCACAGGCCAGACTCCTGGCTAAACTAACGGGCACTATGAAGGGACACCGAGTGTGTGTGTGTGTGTGTGTGTGTGTGTGTGTGTGTGTGTGTGTGTGTGTTAAAGGCATCAGAGTTCATATTTCTATTGTAATAAGTCATTAATACCAAGAACAACAGGAGACCTCTCAAAATGGTTGGAAAGGCAAGTGCAGACCAAGCAGACTAAAGCACTACCTACAAAGCACTAACCACAAACCTATAAAAAAAATACCTGTTTTTCCTAGAATTGTTGTAAGAATTGCTTTAATAAGCATAAATGTTTACTATGTTGTAAGTCGCTTTGGTTAAAAAGTGTAATGTAATGTATGTAATGTATAAAAAATTACCTACTCTGCTTGTGAGGAAGACACACACACACACACACACACACACACACACACACACACACACACACACACACACACACACACACACACACACACACACACACACACACACACACACACACACACACACACACACACACACACACACACACACACACACACACACACACACACACACACACACAAAAGAAAGATACATACCAATCCAGCACAATTTTAAGTGCGTAACTCCCGTTTTTCTTTCTAAGTATTAAATGTTTTTTGTGGCTCTGTGTGGCGGTGTGTTCGCAGACTTGTTTTGTGTGTTTTATACTCCTGCTGTGAGAGCAGGACAGTGCTGGGAGTGTTTAGCTGTTTCTGTGTGTGTGTGTGTGTATGTGTGTGTGTGTGTGTGTGTGTGTGTGTGTGTGTGTGTGTGTGTATGTGTGTGTGTGTGTGAGCAGGCCAGTGCTGGGAGTGTTTAGCTGTTATGTGTGTGTGTGTGTGTGTGTGTGTGTGTGTGTGTGTGTACTGTAAGTGAGGTGATGATTGACTGGTGCATGGTGAACACATGTATGTGTCCTGTATTATATTGACTGTAGTGTGTGTGTGTGTGTGTGTGTGTGTGTGTGTGTGTGTGTGTGTATGTGTGTGTGTGTGTGAGCAGGCCAGTGCTGGGAGTGTTTAGCTGTTATGTGTGTGTGTGTGTGTGTGTGTGTGTGTGTGTGTGTACTGTAAGTGAGGTGATGATTGACTGGTGCATGGTGAA